>NC_141874.1:208182866-208485896 GCF_056163025.1 Triticum urartu
AGTGGTTCCAAAAGTCCATCAGTATGGAGTTTCTTCATGCGCTTTATACCGATATGACCCAAACGGCAGTGCCACAAATAAGTTGCACTATCATTATCAACTCTGCATCTTTTGGCTTCAACACTATGAATATGTGTGTCACTACTATCGAGATTTAATAAGAATAGACCACACTTCAAGGGTGTGTGACCATAAAAGATATTACTCATGTAAATAGAACAACCATTATTCTCTGATTTAAATGAATAACTGTCTCACATCAAACAAGATCCAGATATAATGTTCATGCTCAACGCTGGCACCAAATAACAATTATTTAGGTCTAATACTAATCCCAATGGTAGATGTAGAGGTAGCGTGCCGACCGCGATCACATCGACGTTGGAACCATTTCCCACGCGCATCGTCACCTCGTCCTTAGCCAATCTTCTCTTAATCCGTAGTCCCTGTTTCGAGTTGCAAATATTAGCAACAGAACCAGTATCAAATACCCAGGTGCTACTGCGAGCATTAGTAAGGTACACATCAATAACATGTATATCACATATACCTTTGTTCACCTTCCCATCCTTCTTATCCGCCAAATACTTGGGGCAGTTCCGCTTCCAGTGACCAGTCTGCTTGCAGTAGAAGCACTCAGTTTCAGGCTTAGGTCCAGACTTGGGTTTCTTCTCTTGAGCAGCAACTTGCTTGCTGTTCTTCTTGAAGTTCCCCTTCTTCTTCCCTTTGCCCTTTTTCTTGAATCTAGTGGTCTTGTTGACCATCAACACTTGATGCTCCTTCTTGATTTCTACCTCCGCAGCTTTCAGCATTGCGAAGAGCTCGGGAATAGTATTATTGATCCCTTGCATATTATAGTTCATCACGAAGCTCTTGTAGCTTGGTGGCAGTGATTGGAGAATTCTGTCAATGACGCAATCATCTGGAAGGTTAACTACCATTTGAATCAAGTGATTATTATACCCATACATTTTGAGTATATGCTCACTGACAGAACTGTTCTCCTCCATCTTGCAGCTATAGAACTTATTGGAGACTTCATATCTCTCAATCTGGGCATTTGCTTGAAATATTAACTTCAACTCCTGGAACATCTCATATGCTCCATGACGTTCAAAACATCGTTGAAGTCCCGATTCTAAGCCGTAAAGCATGGCACACTGAACTATTGAGTAGTCATCAGCTTTGCTCCGCCAGACGTTCATAACATCTGGTGTTGCTCCAGCAGCAGGCCTGGCACCCAGCGGTGCTTCCAGGACGTAATTCTTCTGTGCAGCAATGAGGATAATCCTCAAGTTACGAACCCAGTCCATGTAATTGCTACCATCATCTTTCAACTTTGCTTTCTCAAGGAATGCATTAAAATTCAACGGAACAACAACACATGCCATCTATCTACAATCATACATAAACAAGCAAGATACTATCAGGTACTAAGTTCATGATAAATTTAGGTTCAATTAATCATATTACTTAAAGAACTCCCACTTAGATAGACATCCCTCTAATCCTCTAAGTGATTACGTGATCCAAATCAACTAAACCATGTCCGATCATCATGTGAGATGGAGTAGTTTCATTGGTGAACATCACTATGTTGATCATATCTACTATATGATTCACGCTCGACCTTTCGGTCTCCGTGTTCCGATGCCATATCTGTATGCTTGGCTCGTCAAGTATAACCTGAGTATTCCGCGTGTGCAACTGTTTTGCACCCGTTGTATTTGAACGTAGAGCCTATCACACCCGATCATCACGTGGTGTCTCAGCACGAAGAACTTTCGCAACGGTGCATACTCAGGGAGAACACTTCTTGATAATTAGTGAGAGATCATCTTATAATGCTACCGTCAATCAAAGCAAGATAAGATGCATAAAAGATAAACATCACATGCAATCAATATAAGTGATATGATATGGCCATCATCATCTTGTGCTTGTGATCTCCATCTTCGAAGCACCGCCGTGATCACCATCGTCACCTGCGCGACAACTTGATCTCCATCGTAGCATTGTTGTCGTCTCGCCAATCTTATGCTTCCACGACTATCGCTACCGCTTAGTGATAAAGTAAAGCATTACAGCGCGATTGCATTGCATACAATAAAGCGACAACCATATGGCTCCTGCCAGTTGCCGATAACTCGGTTACAAAACATGATCATCTCATACAATAAAATTTAGCATCATGTCTTGACCATATCACATCACAACATGCCCTGCAAAAACAAGTTAGACGTCCTCTACTTTGTTGTTGCAAGTTTTACGTGGCTGCTACGGGCTTAAGCAAGAACCAATCTTACCTACACATCAAAATCACAACGATAGTTTGTCAAGTTGGTGCTGTTTTAACCTTCGCAAGGACCGGGCGTAGCCACACTCGGTTCAACTAAAGTTGGAGAAACTGTCATCCGCTAGCCACCTATGTGCAAAGCACGTCGGGAGAACCGGTCTCGCGTAAGCGTACGCGTAATGTCGGTCCGGGCCGCTTCGTCCAACAATACTGCCGAACCAAAGTATGACATGCTGGTAAGCAGTATGACTTATATCGCCCACAACTCACTTGTGTTCTACTCGTGCATATAACATCGACACATAAAACCTAGGCTCGGATGCCACTGTTGGGGAACGTAGTAATTTCAAAAAATTTCCTACGCACAAGCAAGATCATGGTGATGCATACAAATGAGGGGGGAGAGTGTGATCTACGTACCCTTGTAGACCGAGAGCGGAAGCGTTAGCACAACGCGGTTGATGTAGTCGTACGTCTTCACGGCCCGACCGATCAAGCACCGAAACTACGGCACCTCCGAGTTCTAGCACACGTTCAGCTCCATGACGATCCCCGGACTCCGATCCAGCAAAGTGTCAGGGAAGAGTTCCGTCAGCACAACGGCGTGGTGACGATATTGATGAACTACTGTCGCAGGGCTTTGCCTAAGCACCGCTACAAGATTATCGAGGACTATGGTGGAAGGGGGCACCGCACACGGCTAAGAATATGATCACGTGGATCAACTTGTGTCTCAAGGGGTGCTCCCTGCCTCCGTATATAAAGGATCAAAGGGGGGGGGGGGTGCGGCCGGCCTAGAGGAGGGCGCGCCAGGAGGAGTCCTACTCTCACCGGGAGTAGGATCCCCCCTTTCCTAGTTGGAATAGGATTCGGGAGGGGGGAAAGAGGAGAGATAGAAGGAAGGGGGGCGCCGGCCCCCTCTCCTTGTCCTATTCGGACTAGGGGGGAGGGACGCGCGGCCCAGCCCTGGCCACCTCTCCTCTCTTCCACTAAAGCCCACTAAGGCCCATATACCTCCCGGGGGGTTCCGGTAACCTCCCGGTACTCCGGTAAAATCCCGATTTCACCCGGAACACTTCCGATATCCAAATATAGGCTTCAAATATATCAATCTTTATCTCTCGACCATTTCGAGACTCCTCGTCGTGTCTGTGATCACATCCGGGACTCCGAACAAACTTCGGTACATCAAAATGCATAAACTCATAATATAACTGTCATCGAAACCTTAAGCGTGCGGACCCTACGGGTTCGAGAACAATGTAGACATGACCGAGACACGTCTCCGGTTAATAACCAATAGCGGAACCTGGATGCTCATATTGGCTCCTACATATTCTACGAAGATCTTTTATCGGTCAGACCGCATAACAACATACGTTGTTCCCTTTGTCATCGGTATGTTACTTGCCCGAGATTCGATCGTCGGTATCTCAATACCTAGTTCAATCTCGTTACCAGCAAGTCTCTTTACTCGTTCCGTAATACATCATCTCACAACTAACTCATTAGTTGCAATGCTTGCAAGGCTTATGTGATGTGCATTACCGAGAGGGCCCAGAGATACCTCTCCGACAATCAGAGTGACAAATCCTAATCTCGAAATACGCCAACCCAACATGTACCTTTGGAGACACCTGTAGAGCACCTTTATAATCGCCCAGTTACGTTGTGACGTTTGGTAGCACACAAAGTGTTCCTCCGGTAAATGGGAGTTGCATAATCTCATAGTCATAGGAACATGTATAAGTCATAAAGAAAGCAATAGCAACATACTAAACGATCGGGTGCTAAGCTAATGGAATGGGTCATGTCAATCAGATCATTCACCTAATGATGTGATCCCGTTAATCAAATAACAACTCTTTGTCCATGGTTAGGAAACATAACCATGTTTGATTAACGAGCTAGTCAAGTAGAGGCATACTAGTGACACTCTGTTTGTCTATGTATTCACACATGTATTATGTTTCCGGTTAATACAATTCTAGCATGAATAATAAACATGCATCATGATATAAGGAAATAAATAATAACTTTATTATTGCCTCTAGGGCATATTTCCTTCACTTGAACCATTCCTCTGCCCAATGTCTTTGAATCCATTGGATTCGGTTCTTGCGTTCTCCATAGGTTTCTTCTGGATCTGACTTGTATAGCTCATAGAGATCTGATGGCAGGTCCTTAGCAGTGTTTCCACGGCGCTGTCTGCCTCCCTTCCTTGTAGATTTCTCTGTAGCCATGAACTTCAAACTTAATGGCTTCAACACGTTCAAAGGTTTCAAAGGCTTCCGCCTGTGGGTCAAACAGGAACTGGCTTCGGGAGAATTTATATGATGCTGTAAGAATTCTGCAAATGAATGTAGACTATGAGAACCAAGGGATTCTCCCACGGACATGTACCTGTGACAGCATTAAGGTGCGAGGGAAGGGGAAGAGGTCATATGCATTCTCAGAAGATTTTGAAGATAAATTAGTTTAGAAGACATTGACCTCATCGTGCGAAGACATTCACTCATAGATAAAGAGTTGGTTCCAGATTTGTACGAATCCACGAATAAGTACAAGTGAGGAATCTAACTACTTTGTGAAGTATAAGTGAACATACTCGGCATATTATGAGATGCAGTATGAAATAGATCCAACTTGTGTGAACTGAAACTGCTTGTGGTAGAAAGTGATGAATCTATAGGATCAAAGGGGCCGTAAAAAGGAAGTTTTATTTACCACACGAAGAACTGCTAGACGGAGTGGGAGAGGAGGCCGAGCAGTTCGATCGTCCGTGCCCTAACTTGGCGACGGAGGACACCTACGGCGACGGCGGAGAAGACGATATCCGCGGCCGGCGTGAAGACGGCGTCGGTGAGGTTGCGGCAGCTAAGCGCTTCATCGCCGGCGTCGTCGAGGGCTAGCGGTGGCGCTAGGGTTTGTGCGTGAGTGTAAGAAAGGATAAAGACTGTGGTGCGGCGTGTATTTATAGGGACAGGGACGGCACAATGTTATTACACAGGTGCCCCTGGCGATTCACATCTGAAGGACACGTGGCCATCATGCAACATATCGGAGGTTGTTCCACGTTCCCACGCATGCCTGGATTGTTGGGTGGTCGTTCCCACCTCTCTGGGTTTCAGGTGAAGGAATTAGCATTGAAAACGGACTTAATATTTGTCTCTGTATCTTCCGCTGACTATGACGCAGAGAAGACATTCGACAGTTTCAATAGAATGCATATGATTTGGACAGATAGAGTTTGAGATAGAAAGCATAGAGAGATTAGGGTCTGATCACATTCACTTAGTTCAAAAGATTCAACAAGAAGACATAGCTATAAGTGAATGCTGTAGAGGACAGAACACTAGCATATATATATATATATATATATATATGAGAAAGACAATCAAATCAACATAGTGAAGATAATCATGAAGACAAGTTGAGATTGAAGCCAAACCAAATGTGAAGACATACCAAACGTAACGCCATGAGTGAAACACTTCAAACAGAAAAGTTTGGTGGTGGTGTTATCCACCGTATAGGAAGTATTAGACCCAGACACGGCGCACAATTATCGTGGCGCTCCGAAGTCAAATTCCACATTAATGTATTCACATTTAGAATGTAAGTCTTCATTGATTGAAGATATACTTTACTTCGTGTGTTGCACATCTAAGTCATCAATATGCATAAGTGTTAGGAAGTGTGCCTGATCACAGGAAATTTGAGGATTCCAAGATATTTAGCTCACACCGTAACTTGCAAAACCTCTTCTCATCCAAGGGCTTGGTGAAGATATCTGTCAATTGCTCTTCAGTGTTGACGTGTATGATATCAATATCTTCCTTCACAACATGATCTCTGAGAAAGTGATGATGAATTTCAATGTGCTTTGTCTTCGAGTGCTGAACTGGGTTGTTGGCAATCTTGATGGCGCTTTTGTTGTCGCAGTAGAGTGGCACTTGCTTCAGATGAATGCCATAGTCCTTGAGTGTTTGCTTCATCCATAGAAGCTGAGCGCAGCAAGATCCAGCAGCAATGTATTTAGATTCAGCGGTGGAGAGAGATACACAGTTCTACTTCTTTGAAGACCAACATACAAGTGATCGTCCCAGAAAGTGACATGTGCCTGATGTAGACTTGCGATCCACCTTGTCACCAGCATAATCAGCATCCGAGAATCCAACCAGATCAAACTCTAAGCCCTTTGGATACCATAATCCTAATGTTGGGGTGTAAGCCAAATATCGAAGAATTCGCTTCACAGCTAAGTGATGCGACTCCTTTGGTGTCGCATGGAATCGAGCACACATGCAAACACTAAGCATAATATCTGGCCTAGATGCACATAGATAAAGTAAAGAACCAATCATGGAGCGGTATACCTTTTGATCGAACTCTTTACCATTGTCGTCGGGACCCAGATGATGTTTGGCTGGCATTGGCGTCGTGAAGCCTTTGCAGTCTTGCATCCCAAATTTCTTCAGGCAATCTTTGAGGTACTTCTCTTGAGATATGAAGATGCCGTTGCATTGCTGACGTATTTGAAGACCAAGGAAGAACTTCAGCTCACCCATCATGGACATCTGATATTGCTCTTGCATCATATATCCAAACTCTTCACTGTATTTCTGATTGGTGCAGCCGAAGATAATGTCATCAACATATATTTGGCACACAAACAGTTCACCATCATATGTCTTCTTGAAGAGAGTGGGGTCGAGGGAACCAGGTTTGAAGCCTTTGCTCTTCAGGAAGTCTTTGAGTGTGTCATACCAAGCCCGAGGGGCTTGTTTGAGGCCATACAGTGCCTTGTTGATCTTGTACACCATGCCAGGATGTTTTGGATCTTCAAAGCCAGACGGTTGTGCAACATACACTTCTTCTTCAATCTTGCCATTGAGAAAAGCGCTCTTCACATCCATTTGATACAGAAGAATGTTATGATGATTTGCATAGGCCAGCAGTACGCGTATGGCTTCAAGTCTAGCCACAGGAGCAAATGTTTCATCGAAGTCAATTCCTTCAACTTGAGTGTACCCTTGAGCAACGAGACGATCTTTGTTTCTGACAACTTGACCATGCTCATCTTGCTTGTTGCAATATATCCATTTGGTGCCTATTATATTGTGCTTGCGAGGATCAGGACGCTTAACCAGTTCCCATACATTATTCAGCTCAAACTGTTGAAGCTCTTCTTGCATAGCTTGAATCCATTCAGGTTCCATGAAGGCTTCTTCAACTTTCTTGGGTTCAGATATTGAGACGAATGCGAAGTGCCCACAGAAATTTGCTAGCTGTGTTGCCCTCGAACGAGTGAGTGGACCTGGTGCATTGATGCTATCAATTATTCTCTCAATCTGTACTTCATTTGCAACACGAGGATGTACAGGACGAAGATTTTGCTCTTGCTGATCATTGTTATCGTTAGAAGGATTGTCTTCAGGCTGAGCATTGTCTTCAGTTTGATCAGGTGCGGAGATGATAAGTTCCTCTTCAGGCTGAGATTCAGATGGTATGATTTCTCCAGTTCCCATAAGTTTGATTGATTCACTGGATGGAACTTCATCTAGCACGTTTGGCAGGTGCTCTCTTTGTGAGCCGTTAGTCTCATCGAACCGCACATCCACTGTTTCAACCACTTTATAGTGAAAAAGGTTGAAGACTCTGTAGGAGTGCGAATCCTTTCCATATCCAAGCATAAAACCTTCACGTGCTTTTGGTGCAAATTTTGAAGTGTGATGTGGATCCTTGATCCAGCACCTGGCACCAAATACTCTGAAGTAACTGACATTTGGCTTCTTGCCAGTAAGGAGCTCATAGGATGTCTTTTTGAGAAGCTTGTGAAGATACACACGGTTGATGATATGGCATGCAGTATCAATGGCTTCAGGCCAGAATTTTCTTGGAGTCTTGTATTCATCAAGCATCGTCCGAGCCATCTCAATAAGTGTTCTGTTCTTGCGTTCGACGACGCCATTCTGCTGTGGCATGTACGGGGATGAGAACTCATGAGTGATGTCCAATGTATCAAGAAAAGTGTCGAGGCCGGTGTACTTGAATTCAGTGCCGTTGTCACTTCGGATGTGCTTGATCTTGACACCATAGTTGTTCATGGCTCGATTGGCGAAGCGTCTGAAGACATCCTACACTTCAGTCTTGTAGAGGATTATATGCACCCATGTATATCTTGAATAATCATCAACAATGACGAAACCATAGAGACAAGCAGTAGTAGTAAGGGTTGAGTAGTGAGTAGGGCCAAAGAGGTCCATGTGTAGCAGTTCGAAGGGTTGAGTCGTTGTCATGATTGTCTTCGAGGGATGCTTGGCCCTCGTCATCTTTCTAGCTTTGCAGGCACCGCATAAGTGATCCTTCTTGAACTTGACGCCCTCGATACCTATGACATGCTTCTTCCTTGCAAGGGTGTGCAGGTTCCTCATGCCAGCATGCCCTAGCCTCCGAGGCCAGAGCCAGCATTCTGAAGACTTTGCTAGAAGACATACGGCAAGCTGTGGTCCTGCCGAAAAATCTACCACGTACAAATCATCTCTCCGATACCCTTCAAACACTAGAGACTTGTTAGATTCCATTAGAACAAGGCAACGATATTTTCCAAACATTACAATCATGTTTAAATCGCAAAGCATTGAGACAGACATTAAGTTGAAACCAAGGGATTCAACAAGCATGACTTTATCCATGTGTTGATCCTTTGAGATTGCAACTCTACCTAGACCCAATACCTTGCTTTTACCAGTGTCAGCAAATGTGATGTGACTTCTGTCAGATGGACGTAAGGTTGAGTCCATGAGAAGACTTCGCTTGCCAGTCATGCGATTAGTACACCCACTATCAATAATCCATTCTGAAGCAGCTGATGTCGTACCCTACAGTGCAGTTAGCGGGATAGGCTTCACGAAGAGAATTGTGAAGCATAAACATTTGACGAGCAAGTGGATTATGAAAGCTTAGATCAAGGTTAGGACTGATAGGGAAAGTAGCAAGCGACTCAGGAACAAAATACATAATAAGACCATTTGGGCATTTGATCTTGCGCCCTACAAGATGTTTAAGGTCCCCAGCAATGGCTTCAGACGATTTTGGTTTTCGGCTGGAGACCTTTCCCTGCAAAAGAGAGTTAAGCTTTCTTAGCCACCCACATATTCAAGGGTGGCTTCAAAGCAATGAGTCTAAGTGCAGCATCTGAGCACTTTGGCTTTGGAGCCCTAGCAAAAAGTCTTGCAGGTGGACAATAGTACTCATAAGGATAAGAAGAATAGTTTTTGGTCTTATGAACATGGCGGTTTGATGAAACGCGTTCACATTCATAGGCCTGAGTAAGGTTTCCCTGCAAAACATTTGCGTTAGTGCGACCCAGGTGAGTCCTCTGTCTGTATGAAGCCTTCGGACCATATGAAGCCTGTGGTCTGGGGTTTGTCTTCTTCACTTATGGTGTCATGACGACATTCACAGGAAGATTCTCCAAACACCTTTTTGGCACCCAGACTTTCTTCATAGGCGGCCCATTCCTGCAGTTACTGCCAATATACCTGGCAAACACTTCACCATTCTGATTCTTAAACAGTTTATAGTTTACATCAAATGATTCATCAATAACAATGGGATTAGCATAAGTGAAGCCAGATAGGGTGGATGGATCCGCTGAAGGTTCCTTTGCAGCAACCCATGTGGTTTTGGGGTACTGCTCAGGTTTCCAGTAAGAGCCATCAGCATTCATTTTCCTTTCGAACCCAACACCCTCTTTCCTAGGGTTTCGGTTCAGGATCTACCTTTTGAGGACATAACATAGTGTCTGATGCCCTTTGAGACTTTTGTACATCCCTGTTTCAAGCAATGTCTTCAACCTAGCATTCTCATCAGCAATAGCAGTGGTATCCTCAGCAGAGGGGTTAGTTACCACATCAACAGTTGAAGATATTGCAATAGTAGCAGCAGTAGAACACCCAGCAACAGAAGTAGCGTTGTCACGCTCGATGCATTTAAGACATGGTGGTTCAAATGCTTCCTGAGCTGAACTGATCTGTTCGGCGCGAAGTGACTCGTTTTCCTTTTGAAGATCTTCATGAGCCGCTCTCAATTTCTCAAGATCTTGCCTCCTTTGAAGATAATCATAGGAAAGCTTTTCATGAGTTGTTGAGAGCGTTTCATGACGACTTTCAAGTTCCTCATACTTAACGTGAAGATTTTTTTATGTCTTCAATTAAGGACTGAGATCGAGTCATTTCAGCGTCTAACAGATCATCACTTTTGTCTAACAGTTTTTGAATATATTCCATAGCTTTCTGTTGTTCAGTTGCAATTTTAGCAAGTGTTTTGGTAGCTGGGTTTGGAACCACAATCAGAGTCATCTTCACTAGATGTTTGATAGTGAGTAGTGCGTGTGTTTACCTTGGCACCGCGTGCCATGAAGCAGTAGGTAGGAGCGGAGTAGTCCTTGTCATTTGCATCGGTGTCGGTGATGAAGTCATTGTCTTCAGTGTTGAAGATGGACTTGGCAACGTATGCTGTAGCCAGACTCGCAACGCCAGAATCGGACTCCTCCTCAGACTCCACCTCCGCCTCCTCAGAAGAGGACTCCTCCTTTGAATCCATTTCCTTGCCAACAAACACACGTGCCTTGCCAGATGAGCTCTTCTTGTGTGATGAAGACTTTGAGGAAGACTTGGAAGAAGACTTTGAGTATTTCTTCTTCTTCTTGTCGTCACAGTCACACTCCTTGATCTTCTTCTTCTTCTTCTTCTTCTTCTTCTTGTTCTCACTGTCTCACTGCGGATACTCAGAGATGTAGTGGCTAGGTTTTTTGCACTTGTGGCATGTTCTCTTCTTGTAGTCATGAGCAGAAGATTCATCATTCCTTGAGCTTGATCATGAAGACTTTCTGAAGCCTTTCTTCTTGGTGAATTTTTGGAACTTCTTCACAAGCATAGCAAGCTCCTTTCCAATGTCTTCAGGATCATCAGAACTGCTGTCAGATTATTCTTCATATGAGGAGATAGCTTTTGCCTTTAAGGCACGAGTTCGCCCATAGTTGGGACCGTAGATGTCTCTTTTCTCAGAAAGCTGAAACTCGTGTGTGTTAAGCCTCTCAAGTATGTCAGACGGATCGAGTGTCTTGAAGTCAGGACGTTCTTGAATCATCAGGGCTAGGGTGTCAAATGAGCTGTCAAGTGATCTCAGGAGTGTCTTGACGACTTCATGCTTGGTGATCTCAGTGGCGCCGAGAGCTTGAAGCTCATTTGTGATGTCAGTGAGTCGTGAAAGTGCGTTATATCGACTAGAGGGGGGGGGGTGAATAGGCAATTTTTATGAAAGTCTTCAAAACGTGGAAGTTATGAAGACAAACGTTAGAAATAAACCTATTACCCTGCAGCGGAAGGTAGACTACACTAGGCAAGCCATAGTCAAGTATTCAATAGAGTGAAAGCACAATGACTAATAGCAGCAATGTAGTAAGGATCAGGTAGGAAGATATTATGAAGCCAAACATAACACGCAGTCACTCAGTGAAGATAAAAGATAGTGCAATCATACAATGACTTCACAAGGAGTAACAGTACGTAAAGAGAAGGGAAGGATGAAACCAGTGACTCATTGAAGACAATGATGTGTTGGACCAGTTCCAGTTGCTGTGACAACTATACGTCTGATTAGGGCGGCTAGGTATTTAAACCTGAGGACACACAGTCCCGGACACCCAGTCCTGAACATGCAGCTCAGGACACCCAGTCCTCACCGTATTCCCCTTGAGCTGAGGTCACACAGACCTCGCCCAATCACTATGGTAAGTCTTCAAGGTAGACTCCCAAACCTTCACAGACTTCGTTCACCGGCAATCCACAATGTCTCTTGGATGCTCAGAACGCGATGCCTAACCGGCTGGAGGATTCACAGTCCTCAAGTGTAAAAAGTCTTCAGATCACACAGACAAGAAGACTTAAGTGATGCCTAATTCTCTTTGGCTCTGGATGGTTAGGGCTTTATCCTCGCAAGGAATTCTCTCTCGAAAGCTTCGAGGTGGGTTGCTCTCAAACAACAAAAGCCGTATACTCACTCTGAGCAGCCAACCGTTTATGGTTGTAGGGGGTGGGCTATTTATAGCCACTAGGCAACCCGACCTGATTTGTCCGAAATGACCCTGGGTCACTAAGGAACTGACACGTGTTCCAACGGTCAGATTTCAAACTCACACGGCAACTTTACTTGGGCTACAAGCAAAGCTGACTTGTCTGACTCTGGACAAGATTCGCTCTCATAGTCTTCACTCGAAGACATAGGTTTTGTTTAAACATCACTTCAGTCATTCTGACTGGTTCTCTTGGACCCCACTTAACAGTACGGTGGTTCCTATGACTCAACAAAGAAGAAGAAAAAGAACTACGAAAGATCTAAGTCTTCGAGCTCCATAGGCTTCATGCGATGTCTTCTCTTGTCATAGTCTTCAATGTGAATATCTTCATATACCACCTTTGACATCAATGTCTTCATACATTTTTAGGGGTCATCTCTGGTAGGAAAACCGAATCAATGAGGGACTTCTACCTGTGTTATCCTGCAATTCTCACAAACACATTAGTCCCTCAACTAGGTTTGTCGTCAATACTCCAAAACCAACTAGGGGTGGCACTAGATGCACTTACAATCTCCCCCTTTTTGGTGATTGATGACAAACTAGTTGAAGTTTTCAACGGGGAATATAATATGTGAAGTTGTAAAGGATAAGGAATTGTCTTCATAAGTTGCAAGGGCTCCCCCTGAAGATGTGCATATAAGTAGTTTGCTTTTGGAATGCAAATGCACATGGCAGGTTGTGCTTGTGGAGATCCTCTTCAACTTATGATGACAATCCACTATGCATGTGAAGGTATGTGAAGATAATGACATGCATAATGGAAAATGGACGTCTGCAAAATGATCTAAGTACGGAATTTATTGTCGCACATGCGGAATTTATCATCGCATCACAAAATGGCAAATAGGTAACAGACGACCATCGAGTTTAAGTGTTACAACTCAAAGAACCAAATGTATCAAAACGAGAGTTGTAAACACGAAGCAAAATATGAAGCACCCGCCCATATGGACCCGCTTGAAGACTATTAAACTCATATGCTTCTCCCCCTTTTGTCAGTAAGGACCAAAAAGGTGTGAAGACATAGAGCCTCTACTCGTTCCCATGAAGAGTAGGTGAAGCAGCAGGGTCGTTGGTGGTGTTCGGCAGTGCAGAAGAGCTTGGAGCAGTGTCGAAGCGTGCTGAAGGAGGCGGCGGTGAAGTAGCATCGTCGTCATCCTCGATCACTCTGGCATTTACAGTTGCAGCAGAGGAAGAGAACTCAGAGTCTTCAAGAGATGGAGTTCGTCGCAGCACTGCCCTTCGAGGGGGTGTGGAGTCAAACTTGAAGCGCTCAGAGAAGCCATCCTCTTGAAGATCATCTTCAGAACACATCAGTGTCAGCCCTTTCCATGTGCGGCGAGAGGTTTCATGGGCAACAAAGGCATTCTTGGTGGCAAGATTGCGAATGCGATTAACATCCACCAAGAGGCTTTGCATTTGACGCTTCAGCCAGTCATGATGCCTATCCTGTTTCTGATGAAGAGCCACAAGAAGCTCTCGGCCATTGAGAACACGAGTGCGCTTCTTGGGTCATGGGGCAGTTGTACTGTCAGTGGCTTCAGTGAGAGCAGGATGCGGTGCACGTGTAGTGCCAGCCAAAGGATACACACGAGTGACTGCTTCAACTCCTTCAATGTTCTGAGAAAAACTTTGATGCTCTGCATTCTGAAGACTTAGAGGTTCCTTGGTAGGCTCAGGATAGATGGCTTCAATAGACATATCCACATCAGGCAGAAAAATCCGATGATTGCGAGCAGATGGCTGATATGAGATAGCGGAGTGAAGTTTGATCAGCCGCATTACCCATGGGGCGTAGAACTTCAAGCCAAACAGATCAGAGCCTGATGCAGCAAGTTGGCGAATGAAGAAGTCCTGTGCATTGAAGCATTTTCCATGAAGAATATAGAAGACCAAAGTCTTCATTGCACCTTCCAGCTTGGCATGTGGAGAGTGCCCTTTGATGGGCCAGAGAGTTCGCCTTATGATGTGATAAATAGTCCTTGGCAGATACTCTAGGTCTTCAACAAAGAACTCTTTGGGATATGCAGCATCTTGGGGTAATGGATTCATCATACTGAGCATCTGACTCATGTTAGGTTCAGGCTTCTGAAAGATGCTCTCCACAGCTTCACTGTGAAGTTGACAGCCAGATTCGTAGAGATCGCCAGGAGTGGGTAGACCAGTGAGCTCAATGATGTCAAAGGCTTGGGCTTCGAGATGAACGTTTCCTATCATCCACTCCAGGACCCAAGTCTTCGGATCTCTATTATACCCGCGGATGTGAATTGTGGCATAGAATTGGAGCAGCAACTCTTCATTCCAATGCTCTTGGTCAGTGATGAACGGAAGCAACCCAACCTCTTTGAAGCAATCCAGAGCTTCTTCCAGACAGGGCAGACCAGCTATTGCTTCAATGTCAAGACGCTTGTGTGGGAAGATGCGACCTTGATTGTAAAGAATGCAGGAGTAATATCTTCGCTGCGGATAGCTCCAGAACTGATCAGATGATATTCTTTCCCTTGAGTAGGGGTTCCTGGAGCTATTGAAGAATGTGTTGTCTACTCTGAAGCCATTGATATTGAAGGATCCAGGTGCTGATGCAGGACCTGGGAACCTGGGCAATCTTGGGATTGGCTTCTGTACCTGAGGCCTGTGCTCAACATGATAGTCGAACTGAGGACCGGCAGCAGGCGCGGGAACAGAAGTAGTGGGATCAGTGGCTTCGCTGACTTCTGGTGCTTTTGTTGGGGAGGGCTCCACATTAGCTTCAGCCATGACATCGTCAGTGGCTTCATTGGTGTTGGTGGTGGCAGCCTCAAGATTTTGAACCTCCACTTGACGAGCTGGAGGGTCGGTCACAACCACGTTCTCCTCGAGAACCGCTTCTTGGTGGGACAGGGGAATAGCAGCTTGTGGGAATTCTTCTTCATCGGCTGATGCAGCCGGAATGTCTTCAGCAGCTTCAGCTTCAGATGCAGAGACTGGAGGCCTTGGTCCTTTGCGAAGCCTGCGCAACGCAGGCGGCGCCTGTGTAGTTGGAGTTGGCTGGGCCTCAAAGTCTTCTTCCTCTTGTGGGCGATCAGCCCATGAAGCATCCTGAGCAATTGGCGTCAGAGGACGACCAATGCTGATGAGTTCGCTGTGCTCGGGCTGAGGAAGGACTGCACCATCTTCTACATGGTCATGGTGACCAATGTCGTCAGCAGCGATGGGATCAGCTGCTGGAAAGTCTTCAGCGTCATGAGCCTCTGTGAAAGCAGGCTCATGGATTGTCAGTTGGCGTTTAGCGTCAGGACGAACCATGGAAATGGGTTCAACAATCAAAGGCTCTGTGGGAGCAGCCCGTTCTTTCTTGGTCTTCCTCTTCTTCTTGGAGGGGGCAGTAGGAGAGGCTTCAGGATGTTTCCTCTTCCTGGCTTCAGCCTCAGCAGTCCTTGTCTTCTTCAGCTCTGAAGCGGTTGACCGGGCTTTTGACTTTGAGCCCGTCATTCTAGTTGGGAAGACAATGGGATCTGTTTTCTGCCTTGGTGCGAGAGGTTCGTCCACAATGGGCTTCTTCTTCTACTTAGCAGCCATCCTGGGATCAATGCCCGGACGCCCAAGGGCCTTGCGCTTCTCAGCTTCGTTGTAGCCTTGCACACACTTGTCAGCCAGGCTCTTCATATGCTCCTGAGAACCCTGAGGTTCTGCGCGTTTCTTGAGAAAGGCTTCTTTGAGCTCGTGCAGCATAATCTTGAAGTTTTTCACCTCTTGCACGCTGAGCTTGGCCATATGCTTCTTGAACTGAGCCTTTTCATAGTCAATCTTTTGCTTCAGTTCAACGGTGCGCTGAGCGAGGGCTAGCTCTGAAGCAATGGCGCCATGGAAGGTGACACTGAGTCCAATGGGTAGTTGCAGATCTTCAAAGCTGATGTTTGGCGTGTCAAACCACTCATCAATGAAGTTGTGGATAATTGTTACATCAAAGAGAGGCAGATCATTGAAGATTTCTGCTTCTTCTTTGCTCTTGATGAGTTGCTCAAGAGCGTCATTTGCAAGATCTTCATCACTTGACAGATCAATGGCATCATTGCGCAGAATGGCAGCAGCTGTTAGCTCTTGGCCGGTGTGTGGCAGAGGCATCTTGACCTTCTAGGGCTTGGAGATGCATGACAAATCTTCAGACTGCACACTGTCTTCAGGAGGTGCAGTTGCCAGTGGCTTCGCCCGTGAGATTTTTGGTGCAGAGGCCGGCTTTGAAGCTTTTGGCTGCTTCCGCTTCTTTGGCTTCGGCGCTGCAGGCGCTTCATCAGATTCAGCGTCATCTGCAGGCTCATTCACGGCTGTCCCTTAAACCAAGATATGGGTGATGAGACCTTCAAGGTTGTAGAAAGGACCGATGACATTGGGTTCTGCATCACGGGTTCCATCGGCACGGGGAGCAGAGGGACCAGGGTTGAAATCTAAAACCAAAGTCTTCTTGTTCTGCTTCGCTGAGTTCTGGGCAAACTGGAAGTTGCGCTTAAACAGATTTTCATCACAACACCATAGCAGAGACGATGGGTCAGCATCCGCAGGCTGTGGTCCACGGACCATGCAGGGATAGAAGCCTTGTTCAATGGCTTCATCTCTGGTCCTGGGTTGAAGATTTTTGTAGAGGATGTCTCCCCATGGTCGCTTGATGGCATTCTTTTCAGCATATTCCTTGGTCACAAATCTGTACTTGAACCACTGTTCTGCCCAATAGCGTCGAATCCATTGGATTCGCGTCTTGCGCTGATTGTAATCCTCTTCAGGATCTGTCTTGTACAGCTCTGAGAGGTCATCGGGCAGATCTCTTGATGTTTCTCCTCGACGCTTTCTGCCACCCTTCCTTGCTGATTTTTCTGAAGCCATGAACCTTAATCTGAAAGGCTTCAATACGTTCAGAGGCTTCAAAGGTTTTCGCTTGCTGGACAAACAGGAACTGGCTTCGGGAGAATTCATGTGATGCTATAAGAATTCTGCAAATGAATGCAGACTATGAGAACCAAGGGATTCTCCCACGGACATGTACCTGTGACAGCATTAAGGTGCGAGGGAAGGGGAAGAGGTCATATGCATTCTCAGATGATTTTGAAGATAAATCAGTTTAGAAGACATTGACCTCATCGTGCGAAGACATTCACTCATAGATAAGGAGTTGGTTTCAGATTTGTATGAATCCACGGATCAGTACAAGTGAGGAATCTAACTACTTTGTGAAGCATAAGTGAATATACTAGGCATGTTATGAGATGCAGTATGAAAGAGATCCAACTTGTGTGAATAGAAACTGCTTGTGGTAGAAAGTGATAAAGCTATAGGATCAAATAGGCCGTAAAAGGAGGTTTTATTTACCACACGAAGAACTGCTAGACGGAGTGGAAGAGGAGGTCGAGCAGTTCGATCGTCCGTGCCCTAACTTGGCGACGGAGGACACCTACGGCGACGGCGGAGAAGGCAATGTCCGCGGTCGGCGTGAAGACAGCGTCGGAGAGGTTGCGGCAGCGAAGCGCTTCGTCGCCGACGTCATTGAGGGCTAGCGGTGGCGCTAGGGTTCGTGCGAGAGTGGAAGAAGAGATAATGACTGCTGTGAGGTGTGTATGTATAGGTACAGGGGCGACACTGCGTTATTACACAGGTGCCCCTGGCATCTGAGGAACACGTGGCCATCATGCAGCATATTGGGGTTTGTTCCATGTCCCACGCACGCCTGGATTGTCGGGTGGTCGTTCCCACTTCCCCGGGTTTTAGGTGGAGGAATGAGCATTGAAAACAGACTTAATGGTTGTCTCTGTATCTTCTGCTGACAAGGACGCAGAGAAGACATTCGACAGTTTCAATAGAATGCATATGATTTGGAGAGATAGAGTTTGAGATAGAAAGCATAGATAGGTTAGGGTCCGATCACATTCACTTAGTTCAAAAGATTCAACAAGAAGACATAGCTATAAGTGAATGCTGTAGAGGACAGAACACTAGTATATATATATATATCTGTATAATCAACATAGTGAAGATAATCATGAAGATATGTTGAGATTGAAGCCAAACCAAATGTGAAGACATAGCAAATGTAACGCCATGAGTGAAACACTTCAAACAGAACATTTGGTGGTGGTGTTACCCACCGTATAGGAAGTATTAGACCCAGACACGGCGCACAATTATCGTGGCGCTCCGAAGTCAAATTCCACATTAATGTATTCACACTTAGAATGTATGTCTTCATTGATTGAAGATATACTTTACTTCGTGTGTTGCACATCTAAGTCATCAATATGCATAAGTGTTAGGATGTGTGCCTGATCATAGGACATTTGAGGATTCCAGGATATTTAGCTCACACCGTAACTTGCAAAATCTCTTCTCATCCAAGGGCTTGGTGAAGATATCTGCCAATTGCTCTTCAGTGTTGACGTGTATGATATCAATATCTTCCTTCACAACGTGATCTCTGAAAAAGTGATGACGAATTTCAATGTGCTTTGTCTTCGAGTGCTGAACTGGGTTGTTGGCAATCTTGATGGCGCTTTCGTTGTCGCAGTAGAGTGGCACTTGCTTCAGATGAATGCCATAGTCCTTGAGTGTTTGCTTCATCCACAGAAGCTGAGCACAGCAAGATCCAGCAGCAATGTATTCAGATTCAGAAGTGGAGAGAGATACACAGTTCTGCTTCCTTGAATACCAACATACAAGTGATCATCCCAGAAAGTGACATGTGCCTGATGTAGACTTGCGATCCACTTTGTCACCAGCATAATCAGCATCCGAGAATCCAACCAGATCAAACTCTGAGCCCTTTGGATACCATAATCCTAGAGTTGGGGTGTGAGCCAAATATCGAAGAATTCGCTTCACAGCTAAGTGATGCGACTCCTTTGGTGTCGCATGGAATCGAGCACACATGCAAACACTAAGCATAATATCTAGCCTAGATGCACATAGATAAAGCAAAGAACCAATCATGGAGTGGTATACCTTTTGATCGAACTCTTTTCCATTGTCGTCGGGACCCAGATGATGCTTGGCTGGCATTGGCGTCGTGAAGCCTTTGCAGTCTTGCATACCGAACTTCTTCAGACAATCTTTGAGATACTTCTCTTGAGATATGAAGATGCCGTTGCGTTGCTGTCGTATTTGGAGACCGAGGAAGAACTTCAGCTCTCCCATCATGGACATCTGATATTGCTCTTGCATCATATATCCAAACTCTTCACTGTACTTCTGATTGGTGCAGCCGAAGATAATGTCATCCACATATATTTGGCACACAAACAGTTCACCATCATATGTCTTCGTGAAGAGAGTGGGGTCTAGGGAACCAGGTATGAAGCCTTTGCTCTTCAGGAAGTATTTGAGTGTGTCATACCAGGCCCGAGGGGCTTGTTTGAGGCCATACAGTGCCTTGTTGAGCTTGTATACCATGTCAGGATGTTTTGGATCTTCAAAGCCAGGAGGTTGTGCAACATACACTTCTTCTTCAATCTTGCCATTGAGAAAGGCGCTCTTCACATCCATTTGATATAGAAGTATGTTGTGATGATTGGCATAGGCCAGCAGTATGCGTATGGCTTCAAGTCTAGCCACAGGAGCAAATGTTTCATCGAAGTCAATGCCTTCCACTTGAGTATATCCTTGAGCAACGAGACGAGCTTTGTTTCTGACAACTTGACCATGCTCATCTTGCTTGTTGCGGTATATCCATTTGGTGCCTATTATGTTGTGCTTCCGAGGATCAGGATGCTTAACCAGTTCCCATACATTATTCAGCTCAAACTGTTGAAGCTCTTCTTGCATAGCTTGAATCCATTTAGGTTCCATGAAGGCTTCTTCAACTTTCTTGGGTTCTGTTATTGAGACGAAAGCGAAGTGCCCACAGAAATTTGCCAGCTGAGTTGCCCTTGATCGAGTGAGCGGACCGGGTGCATTGATGCTGTCAATTATTCTCTCAATCTGCACTTCATTGGCAACACGAGGATGTACAGGGCGAAGGTTTTGCTCTTTCTGATCATTGTCATTGTTCGTGGGAGTGTCTTCAGGCTGAGCATTGTCTTCAGGTAGATCAGGTGCGGAGATGATAAGTTCCTCTTCAGGTTGAGCTTCAGAGGGTATGATTTCTCCGGTTCCCACAAGCTTGATTGATTCGCTGGATGGAACTTCATCTAGTATATTTGGGAGGTGCTCTCTTTGTGAACCATTAGTCTCATCAAACCGCACATCCACTGTTTCAACCACTTTATAATGAAAGAGATTGAAGACTCTGTAGGAGTGCGAATCCTTTCCATATCCAAGCATAAAACCCTCGTGTGCTTTTGGTGCAAATTTTGAAGTGTGATATGGATCCTTGATCCAGCACCTGGCACCAAATACTCTGAAGTAACTGACATTTGGCTTCTTGCCAGTAAGGAGCTCATAAGATGTCTTGTTCAGAAGCTTGTGAAGATAAACACGATTGATTGTATGGCATGCAGTATCAATGGCTTCAGGCCAGAATTTTCTTGGAGTCTTGTATTCATCAAGCATCGTTCGGGCCATCTCAATGAGTGTTCTGTTCTTGCGTTCGACGACGCCATTCTGCTGTGGGGTGTATGGGGCTGAGAATTCATGTGTGATGCCCAAGGTATCAAGATATGTATCAAGGCCAATGTTCTTGAATTCAGTGCCATTGCCACTTCTGATGTGCTTTATCTTGGCGCCATAATTGTTCATTGCTCGATTGGCGAAGCGTCTGAAGACATCCTGCACTTCAGTCTTGTAGAGGATTATGTGCACCCAAGTATATCTAGAATAATCATCAACAATAACAAAGCCATAGAGGCAAGCAGTAGTAGTAAGAGTTGAGTAATGAGTGGGACTAAAAAGATCCATGTGGAGCAGTTCGAAGGGTCGAGTGGTTGTCATGATTGTCTTCGAGGGATGTTTGGCCCTCGTCATCTTCCCTGCTTCATAGGCACCGCATAAGTGATCTTTCTTGAACTTGACGCCCTCGATGCCTATGACATGCTTCTTCTTTGCAAGGGTGTGGAGGTTCCTCATGCCAGCATGCCCTAGCCTCCGATGCCAGAGCCAACATTCTGAAGACTTTGCTAGAAGACATACGGCAAGTTGTGGTCCTGCCGAAAAATCTACCACGTACAAATCATCTTTCCGATACCCTTCAAACACTAGAGACTTGTCAGATTCCATTAGTACAAGGCAGCGATATTTTCCAAATATTACGATCATGTTCAAATCGCAAAGCATTGAGACAGACATTAAGTTGAAGCCAAGGGATTCAACAAGCATGACTTTATCCATGTGTTGATCCTTTGAGATTGCAACTCTACCTAGACCCAATACCTTACTTTTACCAGTGTCAGCAAATGTGATGTGACTCTTGTCGGATGGACGTAAGGTTGAGTCCATAAGAAGGCTTCTTTTGCCAGTCATGTGGTTGGTACACCCATTATCAATAATCCATTCTGAAGACGCTGGTGTCGTACCCTACAGTGCAATTAGGGGGATAGGCTTCACGAAGAGAGTTGTGAAGCAAAAACATTTGATGAACCAGTGGGTTATGAAAGCTTAGATCCAGATTAGGACTGATAGGGAGAGTAGCAAGCGATTCAGGAACGAAGTACATAGTAAGACCATTCGGGCATTTGATCTTGCGCCCTACAAGATGTTTAAGGTCCCCAGCAATAGCGTCAGACGATTTTGGTTTTCTGCTGGAGACCTTTCCCTGCAAAAGAGAGTTAAGCTTTCTTAGCCACCCACATCTTCAAAGGTGGCTTAGAAGCAGTAAGTCTAAGTGCAGCATCTGAGAACTTTGACTTTGGAGCCCTAGAAAAAAGTCTTGCAGGCGGACAATAGTACTCATAAGAATAAGCAGAATAGTTCTTGGTCTTATGAACATGGCGGTTTGATGAACCGCACTCATATTCATAGGCCTGAGTATGGTTTCCCTGCAAAACATTTGCGTTAGTGCGACTCAGGTGAGTCCTCTGTCTGTATGAAGCCTTTGGACCGTATGAAGCCTGTGGTCTGAGGTTTGTCTTCTTCACGTGTGGTGTCATGATGACATTCACAGGAAGATTCTCTAGACACTTTTTTGGAACCCAGATCTTCTTCATAGGCGGTCCATTCCTGCAGTTAGTACCAATGTACCTGGCAAACACTTCACCATTCTGATTCTTAAACAGTTTATAGTTTGCATCAAAGGATTCATCAATGACAATGGGATTTGCACAAGAGAAGGCAGATAGATTGGATAGATCTGCTGAAGATTCCTTTGTAGCAACCCATGTGGTTTTGGGGTACTGCTCAGGTTTCCAGTAAGAGCCATCAGCATTCATTTTCCTTACGAACCCAAGACCCTCTTTCCTCGGGTTTCGGTTCAAGATCTGCTTTTTGAGGACATCGCATAGTGTCGGACGCCCTTTAAGACTTTTGTACATCCCTGTTTCAAGCAATGTCTTCAATCTAGCATTCTCATCAGCAATAGCAGTGGAATCCTCAGCAGAGGGGTTAGTTCCCACATCAACAGCTGAAGATATTGCAACAGTGGCAGCAGTAGAACATTCAGCAACAGTAGTAGCATTATCACGCTCAATGCATTTAATACATGGTGGTTCAAATCCTTCCTGAGCGGAACTGATCTGTTTGGCGTGAAGTGACTCATTTTCCTTTTGAATATCTTCATGAGCCACTCTCAATTTCTCAAGATCTTGCTTCCTTTGAAGATAATCATAGGAAAGCTTTTCATGAGTTGCTGAGAGCGTTTCATGACAACTTTCAAGTTCCTCATACTTAACGTGAAGATTTTTTATGTCTTCGATTAAGGACTCCGATCGAGTCATTTCAGCGCCTAACAGATCATCGCTTTTGTCTAATAGTTTTTGAATATGTTCCATGGCTTTCTGTTGTTCAGTTGCAATTTTAGCAAGTGTTTTGTAGCTGGGTTTTGAACCACAATCAGAGTCATCGTCACTAGATGTTTGATAGTGAGTAGTGTGTGTGTTTACCTTGGCACCGCGTGCCATGAAGCAGTAGGTAGGAGCGGAGTAGTCCTTGTCATTTGCATCGGTGTCGGTGATGAAGTCATTGTCTTCAGTGTTGAAGATGGACTTGGCAACGTATGCTATAGCCAGACTTGCGACGCCAGAATCGGACTCCTCCTCAGACTCCACCTCCGCCTCCTCAGAAGCGGACTCCTCCTCTGAATCCATTTCCTTGCCAACAAACGCACGTGCCTTGCCAGATGAGCTCTTCTTGTGTGATGAAGATTTTGAAGAAGACTTGGAAGAAGACTTTGAGTATTTCTTCTTCTTCTTGTCGTCAGAATCATATTCCTTGCTCTTCTTCTTCTTTTTGTTCTCATTGTCCCACTGCGGACACTCAGAAATGAAGTGGCCAGGTTTCTTGCACTTGTGACATGTTTTCTTCTTCTAGTCATGAGCAGAAGCTTCGTCATTCCTTGAGCTTGATCGGGAAGACTTTCTGAAGCCTTTCTTCTTGGTGAATTTTTGGAACTTCTTCACAAGCATAGCAAGTTCCCTTCCAATGTCTTCAGGATCATCAGAACTGCTGTCAGATTCTTCTTCAGATGAGGAGACAACTTTTTCCTTCAAGGCACGAGTTCGCCCATAGTTTGGACCGTAGATATCTCTTTTCTCAGAAAGCTGAAACTCATGTGTGTTGAGCCTCTCAAGTATGCCAGACGGATCGAGTGTCTTGAAATCAGGACGTTCTTGAATCATCAGGGCTAGGGTGTCAAACGAACTGTCAAGTGATCTCAGTAGTGTCTTGACGACTTCATGCTTGGTGATCTCAGTAGCTCCAAGGGCTTGAAGCTCATTTGTGATGTCAGTGAGTCGATCAAATGTGAGCTGGACATTCTCATTGTCATTTCTCTTGAAGCTGTTGAAGAGGTTGCGAAGGACACTGATTCTCTGATCTCTCTGGTTGAGACGCCTTCGTTGACCTTGGAGAGCCAGTCCCAGACTAGCTTAGATGTTTCCAAAGCACTCACGCGGCCATACTGTCCTTTGGTCAGATGACCACAGATGATATTGTTGGCAGTAGAGTCCAGTTGAACGAACTTCTTGAGGTCAGCAGCAGTGACACCTTCTCCAGCCTTGGGAATGCCGTTCTTGACGACATATCATAGGTCAACGTCAATGGCTTCAAGATGCATGCGCATCTTATTCTTCCTGTAGGGATATTCAGTTCCATCGAAGACGGGGCACGCAGCGGAGACTTTGATTATCCCTGCAGTCGACATAGCTAAAACTCCAGGTGGTTAAACCAAATCACACAGAACAAGGGAGTACCTTGCTCTGATACCAATTGAAAGTGCGTTATATCGACTAGAGGGGGGGTGAATAGGCGATTTTTATGAAAGTCTTCAAAACGTGGAAGTTATGAAGACAAACGTTAGAAATAAACCTATTACCCTGCAGCGGAAGGTAGACTACACTAGGCAAGCCATAGTCAAGTATTCAATAGAGTGAAAGCACAATGACTAATAGCAGCAATGTAGTAAGGATCAGGTAGGAAGATATTATGAAGCCAAACATAACACGCAGTCACTCAGTGAAGATAAAAGATAGTGCAATCATACAATGACTTCACAAGGAGTAACAGTACGTAAAGAGAAGGGAAGGATGAAACCAGTGACTCGTTGAAGACAATGATGTGTTGGACCAGTTCCAGTTGCTGTGACAACTATACGTCTGATTAGGGCGGCTAGGTATTTAAACCTGAGGACACACAGTCCCGGACACCCAGTCCTGAACATGCAGCTCAGGACACCCAGTCCTCACCGTATTCCCCTTGAGCTGAGGTCACACAGACCTCGCCCAATCACTATGGTAAGTCTTCAAGGTAGACTCCCAAACCTTCACAGACTTCGTTCACCGGCAATCCACAATGTCTCTTGGATGCTCAGAACGCGATGCCTAACCGGCTGGAGGATTCACAGTCCTCAAGTGTAAAAAGTCTTCAGATCACACAGACAAGAAGACTTAAGTGATGCCTAATTCTCTTTGGCTCTGGATGGTTAGGGCTTTATCCTCGCAAGGAATTCTCTCTCGAAAGCTTCGAGGTGGGTTGCTCTCAAACAACAAAAGCCGTATACTCACTCTGAGCAGCCAACCGTTTATGGTTGTAGGGGGTGGGCTATTTATAGCCACTAGGCAACCCGACCTGATTTGTCCGAAATGACCCTGGGTCACTAAGGAACTGACACGTGTTCCAACGGTCAGATTTCAAACTCACACGGCAACTTTACTTGGGCTACAAGCAAAGCTGACTTGTCTGACTCTGGACAAGATTCGCTCTCATAGTCTTCACTCGAAGACATAGGTTTTGTTTAAACATCACTTCAGTCATTCTGACTGGTTCTCTTGGACCCCACTTAACAGTACGGTGGTTCCTATGACTCAACAAAGAAGAAGAAAAAGAACTACGAAAGATCTAAGTCTTCGAGCTCCATAGGCTTCATGCGATGTCTTCTCTTGTCATAGTCTTCAATGTGAATATCTTCATATACCACCTTTGACATCAATGTCTTCATACATTTTTAGGGGTCATCTCTGGTAGGAAAACCGAATCAATGAGGGACTTCTACCTGTGTTATCTTGCAATTCTCACAAACACATTAGTCCCTCAACTAGGTTTGTCGTCAATACTCCAAAACCAACTAGGGGTGGCACTAGATGCACTTACAAGTCGATCAAACGTGAGCTGGACATTCTCATTTCTCTTGAAGCGGTTGAAGAGGTTGCGAAGGACACTGATTCTCTGATCTCTCTGGGTTGAGACGCCTTCATTGACCTTGAAGAGCCAGTCCCAGACTAGCTTAGATGTTTCCAAAGCACTCACGCGGCCATACTGTCTTTTGGTCAGATGACCACAGATGATGTTCTTGGCAGTGGAGTCCAGTTGAACGAACTTCTTGACATCAGCAGCGGTGACACCTTCACCAGCCTTGGGAACGCCATTCTTAACGACATACCATAGGTCAACATCAATGGCTTCAAGATGCATGCGCATCTTATTCTTCCAGTAGGGATATTCAGTACCATCGAATACGGGGCATGCAGCGGAGACTTTAATTATCCCTGCAGTCGACATAGCTAAAACTCCAGGTGGTTAAACGGAATCACACAGAACAAGGGAGTACCTTGCTCTGGTACCAATTGAAAGTGCTGGTGATCGACTAGAGGGGGGGTGAATAGGCGATTTTTATGAAAGTCTTCAAAACATGGAAGTTTCGAAGACAAACGATAGAAATAAACCTATTACCATGCAGCGAAAGGTAGACTACACTAGGCAAACCATAGTCAAGTATTCAATGAAGTGAAAGCACAATGACTAATAGCAGCTAGGCAGTAAAGATCAGGTAGGAAGATATTGTGAAGCCAATCAGAAAAAGCAGTCACTTAGTGAAGACAGAAGATAATGCAATCATACAATGACTTCATAAGGACCAACAGTAAGTAAAGGGAAGGGAAAGATGAAACCAGTGACTCGTTGAAGACAATGATTTGTTGGACCAGTTCCAGTTGCTGTGACAACTGTACGTCTGGTTAGGGAGGCTGAGATTCAACTCAGAAGACCTCGTCTTCACCTTATTGTTGGAAATATGCCCTAGAGGCAATAATAAATTGATTATTATTATATTTCCTTGTTCATGATAATCGTTTATTGTCCATGCTAGAATTGTATTGATAGGAAACTCAGATACATGTGTGGATACATAGACAACACCATGTCCCTAGTAAGCCTCTAGTTGACTAGCTCGTTGATCAATAGATGGTTACGGTTTCCTGACCATGGACATTGGATGTCGTTGATAACGGGATCACATCATTAGGAGAATGATGTGATGGACAAGACCCAATCCTAAGCATAGCACTAGATCGTGTAGTTTGTATGCTAAAGCTTTTCTAATGTCAAGTATCATTTCCTTAGACCATGAGATTGTGCAACTCCCGGATACTGTAGGAGTGCTTTGGGTGTGCCAAACGTCACAACGTAACTGGGTGGCTATAAAGGTACACTACGGGTATCTCCGAAAGTGTCTGTTGGGTTGGCACGAATCAAGACTGGGATTTGTCACTCCGTGTGACGGAGAGGTATCTCTGGGCCCACTCGGTAGGACATCATCATAATGTGCACAATGTGATCAAGGAGTTGATCACGGGATGATGTGTTACGAAACGAGTAAAGAGACTTGCCGGTAACGAGATTGAACAAGGTATCGGGATACCGACGATCGAATCTCGGGCAAGTGTCGTACCGATAGACAAAGGGAATTGTATACGGGATTGATTAAGTCCTTGACATCGTGGTTCATCCGATGAGATCATCGTGGAACATGTGGGAGCCAACATGGGTATCCAGATCCCGCTGTTGGTTATTGACCGGAGAGTCATCTCGGTCATGTCTGCATGTCTCCCGAACCCGTAGGGTCTACACACTTAAGGTTCAGTGACGCTAGGGTTATAGAGATATTAGTATGCGGTAACCCGAAAGTTGTTCGGAGTCCCGGATGAGATCCCGGACGTCACGAGGAGTTCCGGAATGGTCCGGAGGTAAGGAATTATATATAGGAAGTGCTATTTCGGCTATCGGGACAAGTTTCGGGGTCACTGGTATTGTACCGGGACCACCGGAAGGGTCCCGGGGGTCCACCGGGTGGGGCCACCTGCCCCGGGGGCCACATGGGCTGTAGGGGGTGCGCCTTGGCCTACATGGGCCAAGGGCACCAGCCCCTAGAGGCCCATGCGCCAAAGGGACAAGAGGAGGGGAGAGTCCTAAAGGGGGAAGGCACCTCCGAGGTGCCTTGGGGAGGATGGACTCCTCCCCCCCTTGGCCGCACCCTTCCTTGGAGGAAGGGGCAAGGCTGCGCCTCCCCCCTCTCCCTTGGCCCTATATATAGTGGGGGGAAGGGATGGCAACCATACCTAAGCCCTGGCGCCTCCCTCTCCCTCCCATGACACATCTCCCTCCTCCCGCAGCGCTTGGCGAAGCCCTGTTGGAATCCCGCTACTTCCACCACCACGCCGTCGTGTTGTTGGATCTCCATCAACCTCTCCTCCCCCTTGCTGGATCAAGAAGGAGGAGACGTCGCTGCTCCGTACGTGTGTTGAACGCGGAGGTGCTGTCCGTTCGGCGCTAGGATCATCGGTGATTTGGATCACGACGAGTACGACTCCATCAACCCCGTTCTCTTGAACGCTTCCGCGCGCGATCTACAAGGGTATGTAGATCCACTCCTCCCTCGTTGCTAGATGACTCCATAGATTGATCTTGGTGATACGTAGAAAATTTTGAATTATTGCTACGTTCCCCAACACTTATTCCCCTTGAGCTAAGGACACCCAGTCCTCGCCCAATCACTCTGGTAAGTCTTCAAGGTAGACTTCCAAACCTTCACAGACTTCGTTCACCGGCGATCCACAATGACTCTTGGATGCTCAGAACGCGACGCATAACCGGCTGAAGGATTCACAGTCCTCAAGTGTAATAAGTCTTCAGATCACACAGACAGGAAGACTTAAGTGATGCCTAACACTCTTTGGCTCTGGGTGTTTAGAGCTTTATCCTCGCAAGGAATTCTCTCTCAAAGGCTTCGAGGTGGGTTGCTCTCAAATGACAAAAGCCGTACTCTAAGTCTGAGCAGCCAACCGTTTATGGTTGTAGGGGGTGGGCTATTTATAGCCACTGGGCAACCCGACCTGGTTTGTCCGAAATGACCCTTGGTCACTAAGGAACTGACACGTGTTCCAACGGTCAGATTTCAAACACACACAACAAATTTACTTGGACCACAAGCAAAGATGACTTATCCAACTCTGGACAAGATTTTCTCTCATAGTCTTCACTCAAAGACATAGGATTTTGTTTAAGCATCACTTCAGTCATTCTGACTGGTTCTCTTGGACCCCACTTAACAGTACGGTGGTTCCTATGACTCAACAAAGAAAAACACAGAACGACGAAACTGCCAAGTCTTCGCGCTCCATAGTCTTCACGCGATGTCTTCTCTTATCATAGTCTTCAATGCGAATGTCTTCACATACCACCTCTGACTTCAATGTCTTCATACATTTTTAGGGGTCATCTCTAGTAGGAAAACCGAATCAATGAGGGACTTCTACATGTGTTATCCTGCAATTCTCACAAACACATTAGTCCCTCAACTAGGTTTGTCGTCAATACTCCAAAACCAACTAGGGATGGCACTAGATGCACTTACAGAGACCATGGAGATTTAAGTTCATGGAGCATGGCATTTGTAGTTTATGTATCATTGCAAATTATCTCTCTCTTGCAACAATGGCAAAAAAATACTTTCTAATGGAACATGGCAACTTAAATTCATGAGGCATGGCAGATGTAGTTTATGGGGCATGGCAAATTCTACTCTTTTCATAGCTACCATCTTTCGTTTTAGGAATAGTTGCCATGGCAATTATAATCCAAATACAACGAGAATTTCAATTTGCATATGCCATGGCAATTTTTGTTCATTTTTTTAAGATGCCCCCAGCAAGTTCTAGTTCATAGAACATATCATGGCAAAGTGGGTCTCATACATTGTAGCATAATTTGAAACATTCTTTAGAATAGTCACATGGCAATTTTATGAAAGTTTTATCTTTACATGTCAAACTTATTTTGTAGCATGGAAAATTTATTTCATTTCCCATGACAATTTTACTTCATTTTCAATGGCAAATGTTCTCTCTGCTTCCGCAATGGCAATTTTTTTTTCATTTTTCTTGCCATGTCAAAATTACTTTTATTTTTCCATGGAAAATTTTACAATATTCTCCAGGAAATTTTTTACTTTCACATACATGGCAATTTTACTTTGTAGCATCACAAATTTACTTCATTTTCCATGGCAAATGTTTACTCTACTTTTGCCATGGCAAATTTCTACATATTTTTGCCATGGCAATTTTACTTCTAATGAGATGGTAAATTTTGCTTTATTTTTGCATGAAATATTTTTGCAATATTCTCTACGGTAAATTTTAATTTCACATACATGGGAAATTTACTTTGTAGCATGGAAAATTTACTTCGTTTTCCATGGAATTTTTTTTACTCCACATTTTTACCATTGCAAAAAAATTCTCTTTCTTTTCCATCACAATTTTTAGTTTTAATGACACATTATTTTTTACTTATTTTTCCATGGCAAATTTAACTATATTCTCCACAAGAAATTTACTTTCACATACATGGCAAATTTACATTTTATCACTCTTGAAAAAATTACTTTCAATTTTTTCCTACTTTATATAACTCAAGGAAATTTTACTTTCTAATTTTTTCATGGAAAATTCATCCTTTTATTTGCCATGACAAATGTGTTGGAAATATGCTCTAGAGCCAATAATATTGTACTATTATATTTCCATATTCATAGTTAAGTGTTTATATTTCATGCTATAACCGCTATGACCATGCATGGAATATGTGATTCAGTAAAAAACTCATATGCACATGTGGAATGATAAATGGTTAAATAAAAGGTTCCTAGTCTCGCCTCTAGGACTAGCTCAAGTGTTGTTGGCAGTCACGTTTTCCGGATCTTAGGATATCGTTAAGTATAATGATGATCCTAAAACAACATTAAGATTATGACATTAGAAGAATGATCATATTCAATAGATCCAATCTTGTTTGTTATGAATTGAGTTAACATCGTCTGCATTCAATTGTAATAACACAGAGTGTTAACGTGTGGTATTGCTCCTTAGACCATGAGAGTATCGCGATCACTTCTTACCATACGTAGGCTTTGTGGTTGCTCAAACTTCACCTACAACAAGGTGACCATAATGACAACTTACGGGTCCATCGGAAAGTTTGACAAGTGGCAGGATAGCTCGAGAGTGGGATTTGCTCCTTCGACGATGGAGAGATGTTCTTAGGTCCCTTTCGATGTAACGGCATCGATCATCGCCTGGACAGACACATGTGTCTTCGTCACGGGGATGCCAGAACACAATAACGAGAAAGAAAAAGAAAACTGGTAACGAGGATTTTGGTATAGTGAGCATAGTGATGACTCAAGAGGATACCGATGCATCCCAGGTTTTATGAAGTATCACGAAGCAAAGGGACAATCACATGATAACCTAAGGTTCATTCGAATACCATCCGTGTACTTATAGGGACCGATATGGACATTCACGGTCCCGCTGTCGGTCATTGAATGGACGTTTTCGTTCATGTCTATGAGTTACCGAACTTGTGGGGTCACAAGTTTAAGACAATCACAATTTGCTGAGTGTTAGTAGAGCGAGAGTCATGAGAATGTATTTTTGGAATTATTTCATGAACATTCAAAATAGTTTTGAGAGGATCCGGAAGCGTTCTGTCACTACTAGGGAAAAGCTTATAGACAGACGCTTACTAGTAGCGAGGGTTTATAACCCTCGCTACTGGTACTTACTAGTAGCGCGGGTTTTTAACCCTCGCTACTACTAAGTTGATACTAGTAGCGCGGGTTTTTAACCCTCGCTACTACTAAGCGGTCTCTACCGTGCCCTCCCGGGACATGCCATAGTAGTACCGAGGGGTACAAACCCGTGCTACTACTAAATTGATAGTAGTAGCGCGGTTTTACACCCCTCGCTACTACAAAATACGAGGTAGGTGAAATCCCCGTATCCTCAGCCGAATCCCTCCTCTCTCTCCCTCACTTTCCCCCTCTCTCACTTTCCTCGTCTCTTCCTCATACTCTAGCGGTGGCCGCCGCTGGTACACTCTGCTTTCTTCGCCCCCTCCCTCTCCGAGATCCCTTCGGTGGGCGGTCGCCGGAGCTCCTCGCCGCCGCCAAGATGCGGATGCGCGACGACGACATCCTCCTCCTCGCCGCCTTCACCGTCTTCTTCTTACTCCAGGTCAGCCCTCCTCCCCCCTCTCCGATTCGATCCGGAACGCTAGTTGACCCATCCCCCTCCTCCTCCGGCAGCACGAGGGCGACTTCTCGTTCCGGAAGACGTGGACCGCCTCCTGCCGCCGCTCGTCGCCGACCTCAACGGCGACGGCTGCCGCGAGGTGTTGCTCCCCATGCACGATGCCAAGATGCAGGTCCTCCAGCTCCTGGCCCATGCCGGGCTGGCCTCCGCGGGGGCCCTCGACGGCTTCCACGAGGCACGCGTCATGGACGAGATCTCCCTGCTCCCGGCCAACGTGCGCGCGTCATGGGGTCGAGATTTTTTTTGGTTTTTCAAATTAATAGTAGTAGCGCGGGTCACAGACACGCGCTACTACTAACACACGTACTAGTAGCGCGGGATGCACCTCGCTACTACTACTAGTTAGCTGTAGCGCCGTAGTAGTAGCGCAGGCACCCGCGCTACTACTAGCTTTTAACCCGCGCTACTACTAGGCTTTTTCCTAGTAGTGCGTGGTCATCGGAAGTGTTTTGATGAATATCAGGTAATATCGGGTATTAGCTATATATTATATATAGCTGGAAAATATTTCCGAAGATGCTAATATATATATAATGGTCTAGAGATATTAGAATATTTTATATTTAATTTAAATATCAATCAATGTGCCTTAAAAGGCCAAGAGGTGGAAGGAGTTATGGACCACATAGGCCCATAAGGAAGTGCCCCCCCCCCTTTCCTTGTGGGGGGCGAAATTGGACTCCTCCCCCATGGCTGGCGCCCCAAGGGGGGACTTTTCCCCCTTGGTGGTTGCCCTCTCCTCCTCATCCAACCTATATATACTAGGGGTTTTGCTCTACTGTATATACAAGTTTTGGAGCCTCCTCTACTTCTTCTAGTTCTAGTTCTAGTTGGTCCTAGTTGACTAATTAGAGCATGGCTAATCATCTTGTCTTCATAATTAGAAGCCTAGTGTGGTTCTAATCTCCTCCCTCTACCTCTTTGGCGACGATTAGCTCTGGACGGCGAAGCGCAGCCGGATCGTGAAGGCTGCATGCTTGCAACCAAGTAGAGAGGTCGTGCTTTCGGTCTTCGGTTCGAGGGATCGTTCGTGGACGGTTTGAGGGACTCCAAGTACAGTCTATACCGACACGTTTTCTTCTTCCGCTGCAACTCGATGACGGTAACGATCGTGATCCCAACCCGGTAGGCATCTTCATATGGATCTTGAGTGATCGTGGGTGCAATTTTTTGTTCTACTATGTTTCCTAACTAAATGCACTATGAATCTGCCATGCATTTTACTTTTACTATGATTCTGCCATAGTAAATTTACTTTTACTATGAATCTGCCATGGCAATTTATTTTTTGTTTTTATGATGGAAATTACCATTACTTTTTCCTATTGTGTCATTGCAAAAAGAAAAAACTTTTTAACCCATGGCAATTTTCTTCTTTTTAAAGATGATGGCATTTTCCTGTAGCACAACACAAACTAGGCTTTATTTGTCAAAGCAAAAAAAAACAGAATGTGGGCTTTTCTTTTGTTGGGCTTTATTTTTCCTTTTTCGCTTTTTATAGGAAGAAGGCATGTAGGTGGAGATGGGAGCGCGTTCGGGCTTTGGGGGTTCTCCCATCAAGCGATAACGTTCTTTGGGGTCGATCCCTCGTACCGAACGATTCGTTCTGTCAGAGGTTCCCCATAGCAAACATCAAGGCGTTATTGTGTCCTTTTTTTGGCTTTCAATTTTCAAAATTTATATATTTTGAACGAATAGTTCAAATTAAGTCATGTTTTCATATTCGTGTTTCTCATGACGAGGGCTTTCAAATAAGTTCTATTTGAATATGTTTTGACAAATTTTGGAAATAAATGTTAAGTTTCAACTCTTGAAACTTAGTACGAGCGATCGATAAAATCATGATTTTTTGTGCCTACAAACGACAAAAAATGTCTTAGAAATTTATCTATGAAATTTGGTAAGAGCGAGCAAGAAAATCGCAATTTTTTGATAAGAAGTCGTAAGTTTCGACGACTAAAACTTGAAACTTATCGTGCCCACGTGTAGGATTCAACTACTTCACGAATCGTGAGGCAATCAAGCGGCCGGGCAGGGCTTGGCATGTACGTGCCCTTGCGAATTTCCGCACAACTTGCTCTCCTCCAAACCCTATGAATAAGGCGTGCTATCGAAGGGGAGGCCTTGTTGAACACAACATCACTCCTATGCTTCCAAATTTCCTAGATCACACGGACCAACAAAGAGTGAAAATCCTTTCGGGTGTTTGTCTGTAGCGCAAGCGAGGTGCTCCAAGGTAACAGTTCATCCGTGGCCAGCGGAACCCATTTCTATGTCCCCCAAGCTGCGATCACGGTATACCATACCTGTATGACAAACACACATGCTGCAAGAAGGTGGTCTATAGTCTCCTGATGTTGATCACACAACGAGCACGTTGCCTCGTGTGGCAATCACCTTCGTGCCAATTTGTCCGAACGAACATCGATTCCGTAGGGTGAACCAAGCATAGAACTTGCATCGGATCGGGGCCCTGGAATCCCGAATGACCAATGCGGCCGCATCCGGTTGACGGCCAACGAATTTGCTCGCGTAGGCCGACTTGCCCCGACGCCTCCCACGCCCATCTCACCGCATCTTCCATACCATTGCGCAGCTCCATCATTGTCAGAATCTCCCAGAGAGCCAAGTACTCCTCCAACTCAGCCGCGCCAGTCAGTACAAGACACATTGAAGAAAATCCTACAAGACTCTAAGAAGATGATGCATCTGCCTTGTTGTCACACGTTTTTAAGTTAATGAAGCTCCTATGTTGAAAACTGCAAAGATACCACTGCCATTAACATCTTTGATGCTTATAGTGCTGAAAGTTTTATGTCTTGCCACTTTGAATTCAGACATGGCATGGGTAGTAAATCTGAATGCGTTATTTCGCCTGAGTTCCAATGCCATGGAACATACTCTCTTGAAAATAAAAGGAGAGCCCCCCTCTTCCCTGGCCGCTCCCGTGAGCGCCGTCTGTGGAGGAAACCCTAGACCGTGGGGCTCGGCCCCCTCCTCGCTTCTCCCTCCGCTCGCCGCCGCCCCAGCGTGCTAGTGGGCAAAGCCCGGCCAGCTCGGGCGACCGCGAGGCCTCTTCCTCCCTCGCGCGGCGCTGGATGGCACGGGCCATCCTTGTTAGGCGGCGGCACGACGCTGGCTCAGGATGCGGCGACGCGGCGACGGTGGCGCGGCTAGCTGGCGGCGGCGTGGGTGGCTGGGATGGGCTGGGGGCGTGCCCTGCTCCCGGAGGCGGCGTTTGGGCACAGTCTAGATCTGTCGCGGCTACGGCTCGGGTGCACTGGGCCCTTGTGGTGGCAGGGCTCCGGCTCGCCGCAGGTGGTGGCCTGCTCCGGTGGGCGCCCTTGCTGCGGCGCTCCCTGGTGGTGGTGGACCTGCCGGCCCCCGGCCGATCCGGCGATGGCAGGTGCCGCGGGTTGCGCTCGGTGGGGATGTGGGCTACCATGACGTGGTGGTGGCTCATGGCGATGGTCAGGATCGTCTCACGGTGACGGCTGGACTTCTTCGGCGTCGGCCCGTAGGTGAGCGGCCTGTGAAGGGCTTCGACCCCTCTTCTCGATGCCCGGGCGCAATCTTCGTCGGTGGGATGGTCCTCTCCCTGCCGCGACCCATTGCTAGTCCCGTGCTCGGGCAGCAGGACCGAGCTCGTCTCGCGCCCGGCAGCAGGACCTCCTCATCTCGCGTCCGGCAACAGGACCGAGCTCGTCTCGCGCCTGGCAGCAGGACCGAGCTCGTCTCGCGCCGGCAGCAGGACCAAGCTCGTCTCGCACCGGGAGCTGTAGGACGAATCGATGGACTTGTGTGCCCCTGGATCCGATCGTCTCTTCCGTTGGGGTAGCGGCGGGTGTCGGGTGAGGTGGTTCATGGGTCTTGGATTTCGGGGCGGCGGCCCTGGTGGTGGTTGCGCGGTGCTCACGGGCAGAGCCCGTCGCTTGATGCTGCCCGGTGGCCATGGTCGTGTGGGCGGCGTGGTTGTCGGGGTGCGGCGTTCGATGGCAGTGAGTATTGATCGGGGTGAAAACCTGCTCTATCTTCGGACAGACCGGCAGCGGCGTAGCTCGTTCCCTTCTTAAAGGCGTCGTCGCGGTTCTCATTGTCTGTCGTGTGGTTCCGGAGGAAACCTTGATCCTCGGATCGGGCAGTGGCGGCGCTCCCGTGTCGTACCCTTCCTGAAGGCACTGTCTTGGAGCCCACGATTCATCGTATGCGGCTACATCTCTTTGTGGTGGTGTGTTCATTTGGTGGAGCCCCGGTTGCTCGAGTAGTGCTTGGGGTCGTGTTGCTGCGTTCATCGCCTATGTATCCCGCCTTAGGTGTGTGCGTGTGTTGTGGTGGTGTGCGTCTGTACCTGGATGTTATTGGTCATTGCTTTATTTATAAAACGGGGCGAAAGCCTTTTTCGGTAAAATAAAAGGAATAAAAAATACAGTTGCACTTTTTTATACTAGTTGTAAACATGAAAAGCCTGTTTTAATTTTTTTTAGAAAGGAGGTCAAGCCCCGGCCTCTGCATCAATCGATGCATGCAACCATCTTTATTAATTATTTCACAATGGTCTGATAAGAACATACATCAAGTCACCATTCACACCTAAAAACTCGATAATGTGGAGTGCTCTCACTCCCCATATCTAAAACCGGTGTCGTTGCTGATCCATCCACATAACGTATCGGGACCAACAGCCGGTGCAGCCTATCTAAAGCGCACACCACATGCACATGTTTTAGAAGCCGCCATCATCATCGAACCACTGACCCATCTTCAAGAGAAAAATCCGCATCATCCTTGCCAATCCGGACATCTGTTGACGCCACTAAGGCGCCCAACGGCGCCATTGCCTTGCGCTCGTCCATCCAAACGTGAATACTCCGGAAGATTTGTCGTGCATAGCACCTGCCAACCAGGCATGACTCAGCGTAGCACCTGTTGGCCAAGCATGACTTGACAGCTCCGCCGAAGCCGCTCCACCTCTTGCCTCAGTCTTCCAGTGCTGCTCCACAAACGATGCTCCCAAGAGAGAAACGGAGTCGTAGTACCGCAATCGTTCGATTTGGAAGACCAGATCCTAGGGTTTCTCCCAAAGTAACACAAGTGGGTCGACAACGGTTACATGACGATGCCTTCATCAAGGTAACGACGGAAAACGCTGTCATCACCCGCCAACGGCTCGGTTTTCACTGCCAACTATGTCTCCCGGCTCGTGGCCACAACTAGATGATGAATCTCGAGATCCAACCATCCAGCCGCACGCCAACACAGATCTAACCGAAAGAGATGACCACCACCGGCGGCTGCACCGGCCAACACAGATCTGACCGGATGTGCCGCCGACACGACTACCAGGCCCTCCACGCCACCGCCGCTGATCCAAAGGCAGATGGCGTGCTGCCACTCGCAGCGCCGACGCCACCTGAACAGGGCTGGCCGCCGCACTCTCAGCCTGCGCCGCCTTCGAAGCCACCGCGCGCAGCCATCGCCATTGTGTCGTCGGATCGGACTCGCCTCAACACGATTCAGGGCTTCGCACAACCCCAGAGACGCGCGGGAGAGAGGTGATGTCCTCCGCCACCGTCGTCGGCCTCCGGGCTTAGGCCGGTGGCGTCCCCCGAAGACGGTGGAGGGAGTGTGCACTGGCGGCGATTACGTTTTTGTGCACCGCCTGAGTCGCCCTAGCGCGCGTCGGGGGGGGGGGGGATGCATACAACCTTTTAAGTATGAGTGCTAGTATTTTTAATCTCGGTTACGCACCGAACCTAGGCCTCAATGAGGAATGTGTGAGTACCGGGAAAGCCTGGTCCTTAAGAATAAAATAGAAATCTAAATTCGTCTCCGTGAAGATTTGAACCCAGGTGTTGGGTTTATACATCCACTCCCCCAACCAGCTAAGCTAGACTCACTCCCCAAAAGTCACTATAATAACTAATGACCCTTCTAAATAGGAAAAAACCATGTGCTCATGCACAAACACCAGAAGATATTTTGTTCGTTAATATTCCTACTTGGACCAAATCATGGAAGAGTCAAGGGTGCTATAATTTTCCAGGAGAGTTTTTATGGCTAGCAATCAACCAAGCATGCACGCCTGGCCCGGTCATCACCCAAAAAAAACAGAGGGGACTACTGATAGCTACGGGACTGCGAAGAAGTCAAGACCAAACAACAGAAATTTCCAAAGTTTCTTGTTGATACTAATGTATGATAATATCTCCCTAGTGTGTGGTATGATATATTAGTATTATGTAGTATTTTATTTATTGTCATGCATGACATATACTAGCTTAGGATTTATTATGATACAGTATCATGATATGATACTCAACTCTCTTTTTCTTCATTTAATTCTATGATACATCATTAAATTTGTCTAGTTGGCATGCATGATACTAGCTATGATACTCATTACAACCAGCCTGAGAACAGTCTTTTCCTCATTTACATACTTTGATCGTTTACCAAGGTTTGTTTTGTCTCTGCTGTCCTACAAACAAATTTATTCCGAGTTCTGTTTGGATTACTTATTTTAGCACAACTGAACCAGACTGTAAAAAGGCCACTGGCTGGTGTTGACAGTCTATAATTGAGGGAGCATATGCTACTCGTACTAGGTCTTTGCAGATCGAACCTCACTGTTTTTCTCCTCAATTATGGAATTACTTCTGGTGTGAAGACTGAATCGTGCAAATAAGCTGAAGTTGTTTCTCCAAGCTCACCTCCTACGACTGGTGGTGGCGTCACGTTCGCCGGCGCTGGAGATGGAGCTGCCCCTACGGATGGCGCCGGGAGCTGCAGCAGAGAAGGCTCGGTGAAGAAGGGATACTGCTCATACCTGTAGTTGCACCGTAATCCAAGGATCCTACCACCCTGCCTCCCGGTGAAGTACTGGGGGATGTACGTGATGATATCTGCGAGGCAGCTCCGGCAATCGGCCGGTGACATATCCGGCCTGCACTGCACCAGACCGTAAATCTTGGGTTTCGCCTTGTCGATCGTCTCGAACCCCTCCTCCCCTGTGCCGAACCGCCTGGAGGAGTTCGTGGCCGCGTAATCCGCGGTGGCGTTTATGAGCATGCCCACGGCGGCGTCGAACACCTTCACCGGCACGGTCACGTTCTGCGTGTTGTACAGTACGAGGACGCTGTTGTCGCCGTTGGTGGCGGAGAGAAAGTTCTGGTTGGAGAAGCGGAGGTAGCAGGGGTCGTAGTAGACGGTGGCGTCCTTGCTGTAGGGGCAGAGCTGCTGCGCGTCCTTGAAGCCGTTGGACACGCAGTCGCCGCAGGCGGAGGCGTTGGCGTCGCCGCGGCAGAGCGCGAGCGCGTAGACGATGTCCGGAACAGTGCCGACGCTGGCGAGCGCGAAGAGCGTCCGCGAGGAGGAGGCGTTCTTGGGAAGGGTGGTGGAGAGGGCCTGGATGTTAGCCTGGTAGGTGCTGTTCTGAGTGAAGTTGCTGTTCTTGCCGCAGCTCTGCCACTGGGAAGCGGCCAGCGGCGGGAGGAGGAAGGCAAGGAGGAGGGCCGTGGCGGTGGCGAGGTAGGAGGGGATGCGGCCGCGGTGGTGTGAGGCCATGGTGTTTGGCCGCTTGGGCGAGCCGACGAGCCGTAGACCTAGGTTGAGGGGAGTACTGGAGGTGGGGTCTGGTGTTGACTCTTGTGGGGCTTGTTTGACTTAGAGTCACTAGTAAGATATCCGTGCGTTGCTACGGGCAAAACCAAATACCTATATTTTGTCATGAAATAATAAAAATATGAATACATAGATCAAATTTTTTACTTTAGATATACACGTTAAGCATGGTGGCATCAGGTTTTCATCATATTCTTTCACATTTTTCCTTCTCGGCAATCTTCCTGTCTTCTTAAGATGCCAAATCGCTCGCCACCCAAAAACTTATAACTTGATATATACCATCCATGATTAAATAGTATAATAGAATGTCTGTGTGTTGCTACGGGCTACAATACATACAAATGACTCAAACAAATGATTAAGGTCGTCTTCATGGTTGAAACTCATTTCTCACTCATATGTTTGGGCAGGTTTGAATATCAAATGGACGCCCGATGGGCTCCCCAAAATTCAACTGTCTAGATTGTCCGAGCTCTCTCAAATCGAGCTCATGTGGGGGGAGAAATGTGGTTTCCCGGTCTATTTGTCATGTTATCTCCAACACGCGGTCCTAACACATAAAAAACCACCCCGCAACGCACCCTTCCCTTTTCCTGCCGACCCCTCCCCTTTCTGCTCGGTTTCCCGCCATAGCAGGGCATTTCTCGCTGAAGTACTTTCCTTTAAAACCGGATGACACCCATCTTACCTTCGTCATGGCACCCTCTCTCCATCACACCGTACTTCCCCACGGACCGCCAAGGAGAAATCCCCTGCCAATCGCCCTGCTCTCCACCCTGATCCCCTCCCTCCCTATTCGTGCGGATCCACCACCGCCATCAAGGGAGAGGATGCATGCACCGCCCATGACGCCCCCTCCCCTGAGCCAAGAAGGCAGATCCGATGTCTCTTGAGTCATTGCCACGTTGTAACTACATTTGAATATCATGCATTACCACAAAACAAAAATATGATGTGCATTGTTGTGCATGCAACTGATATGCCACCGTGTCCATAACTCTTGAAGCAACCAGCCAATGCATTTACCGTTCTATCTAAACATAAAAGTCTATTATTAACTCTTGAAGAGCCCGACAAATGGATTTACCCTTCCATCCTTATAAAAAATTGTATAGCTTGATGAAAAAAATATATGAACCGCTCGCTCATGCAATTTGCTACAAAGTCATCTCTGATGAAATGCAATTTGCCACATTTTGTAAGGTAGAGAAATTATTTCACTCAGACAGTCATAACTAAACAAACCAACTCCACCCTTATTCCTGTCATTCTCAACCCTCACTCTTATCACAAAATCCACTAATTCGTGTTCTAATTGGGCCAGCGATCGACGTCGCCGTGGCAGGCCAACAAGAAGGGACAAGGGCGCCAACCGCCTCCCCATCTTAGTGCTAGTACCTCCTCGTTCTATATTGGACCAACCCTTCATTCCAAGCTCTAGCATGACAGCTCCACACTCATGTGTTACCACGGAAAAAGAAATATATGAATAGAATTATCACCCCAAAGGCAACTTGCACCTTGCTCCCACCTCCCATAAGACGTATATTTTTCACCCTCACCTCTCAAGGATATATAGGTTTTTTTTATCTTTTTATCCCTCTATACCCAATCTACCTCCAACTTTGTTGCGGTCTTCAATATAAGCCGGCCGTTAATATTCATGGTACTAAATTCCAAGTTGGAAATAAAGCTGACCTCACATCAATCAAACCAACCATGCTTATCTTAATGTGCATGATAGCAAATTCAAAATTAGAACTAAAACTAACTTTAAAAGTAGAGATAAGTGTGCAATAAACTGTATGTTTGCTAATGACATTTCTCATGAATGGAAATGGTTAAAGTAGTAGTTTTTTCCATGGAAGTACTTAGCTCACTTTCTGTTCTTTACCAACAGGCCATCGTCAGATAAAGATAATAAAGGCGGCAATTTAAAGATGATATGCACAACACTGACTACGGGATATAAATAATATGGATATGTTTTACACTTACAAATACACGTTGTTATAACACAAATCAAGGTCATGAGATAGTACTCTACTTGTTTCAAGCTATCAAAATCATACTTTGGTTTTCGACGGTAATTTGTCTTGCACAAAAACTATCATGTAAGAGATCTTCGGTTCTATCATTAGAATTAAATGTGATCCTCTTCCGCCCATAAATCTTTGGTTTCTTGGTCTTGATGTCTTGAACGCCACCACCTTCTTGCCTTCTTTCCTAGATGGGTTGCATAGTCTAAATAGGAACACGAGCTAAAGCCGACACCACTTTGTCACTCCATTCAACACTCTCGGAGACATCCTTTCTAAGCATGGTGTATACAACCTTGTGCTCATCTTTAGTCCACTGCCATTTTAGAAGCATACCTACTTGATCTGCAAGTTAATAAATTTGGAATTAGTACTGTTCTGAAAATGCTATTATTCTTATTATGAAAAATATGTTTGCATGCTACTATTGCAAAATCTAACCTTCCTTTTTCTAAATAAAGGTAGTTCCTACTCCTTCCTAGCCTTTTTCATGATTGTTCCAACTGGTAGCCTGCAATTGCATGTTACTGTTGCAACTTCGCAAAAGGAAAAGTAAGTCTACAACAGAAAATCTATTACTTCTCTAATTCAAGATTCTTTTGCCGGTTTCTGTAAATCAAATTTGCTCGTACTCTCTCCTATTCATTCCATGTTACTGCTGAAATAGTGAAACTTTTAAAATAGATCTAGGGTGGAAACATCTAATCATTCCTTTTCTATTCTTTTCAAGGTTTTTCAGAAAAAAAAAACAAAATAAGCACTACATATTGTTAACATGATTTTTGACATGATCATATCCCAATTGTGCAACCAAATTTTCTCAGTATTTAACATGATTATCTCAATTACACAAACATATTTTCTTTTAGTTTTTTTACCATTGTTGCTGCTATTTTCTTGATTGCACGGAACTGTTGCTAATCAAAATACTCCTATGGAACATGATTACGTATGCTTGTTTGGCAAGCAGATTTTCTGCTTACTATTTAGGCCCTTTATCTGGCTGTTTCCAATGCTACCTCGGACATCCTGGCAATGTTGCATATAAATGTTGCCTTAGGAATACTTGTTGCACTCCATGGCGCCATCACCATTCTAGACGTGTCCTCATCCCGCCACTCTTGCCCAACATTGCCAAAACCGGTTATTACTTGAACAAGTTGTTAAAAGAACAAAAAATGTATACGGTTTACTAAAAGGTCCGCACATCTGGTGTATCATTTACACATAGCAGTCACGTACAGGCTAAACTCATTAATTAACAAAGCTGAAGGGTGATGGTAAATAAGCCTGTAGGTTTGTTTGGAGTAAATTGCACAGAAGTACCACAATTGGGGCATTAGAAACAAATTGGTATCAAGATTGGTAATTTTTACGCGTCACTACCAAATCTGGGGCAAGCCGTTACAAAAAGGTCTAAACAGCGTATAAACGCGTATTGACGGTGTATCTGACCGGCGGGCCCCACCTGTCGGGTGCCGACGTGGCATGTTTTTCGTAGAAACCCCCCTGTTTCGCTGGTGCTGCTGTTCGTCGTCTCCACGCGCGGTGGCGCCCGATCTGGATCGAGGGGAGGAGCCCCTCAATTCAACTCCCTGAAAAATATGAACTCGCAAACACAAGACACCATGAACTATAGAAAGACACCATCTAATGAATGTGACCACCAGCCTAGCTACTATCCCAAGTGTCCTCTGGATCGCAACTTACAGAAACATCATCAAGGTAAGAAAAAAAATAAAATTACCAAACCTACAACACTTTGATCCAGCAACGAGGACGTTTAAGTGATATCCCATTAATGGTATCCTAGAGCGGTTGCAACGGCGGCGGCGTGGTACCCGGCCTTCAAACCTAAGGTATCAAATGGGCGGAATCTCTGTCTGCATAACATCAGTACCTCTTAGAAAGAAAAATTGTGTACAATACTAACTGTCAATAACATCAATTGCCAATTTTAATCGCTCCATCAACAACCTGACATTACCATGTTCACCGTGATGCTTCGGGGCACCATCGTGCACTTGTCCTTGCTGCCGTAGCAGGCCTCGGAGATTCAAAAGGAGTTACCACAACAGATTGATACGTCTCAAACGTATCTATAATTTTTGATTGTTCCATGCTATATTATATCCTGTTTTGGACATTATTGGGCTTTAGTATACACTCTTATATTATTTTTGGGACTAACCTATTAACCGGAGGCCCAACTCAGAATTGCTGTTTTTTTTGCCTATTTTAGGGTTTTGCAGAAAAAGAATATCAAACGGAGTCCAAACGGAATGAAACCTTCGGGAACGTGATTTTCGGAACAAACATGATCCAGAGGACTTGGACCCTACGTCAAGACATCAACCAGGAAGGCACGAGGTAGGGGGCGCGCCTACCCCCCAGGCGCACCCTCCACCCTCGTGGGGCCCACGTTGCTCCACCGACGTACTTCTTCCTCCTATATATACCTACGTACCCCCAAACTACCAGATACGGAGCCAAAACCCTAATTCCACCGCCGCAACTTTCTGTATCCGTGAGGTCCCATCTTGGGGCCTTTTCCGGAGCTCCGCCGAAGGGGGTATCGATCACGGAGGGCTTCTACATCAACACCATAGCCTCTCCGATGAAGTGTGAGTAGTTTACTTCAGACCTTCGGGTCCATAGTTATTAGCTAGATGGCTTCTTCTCTCTTTTTGGATCTCAATACAAAGTTCTCCCCCTCTCTTGTGGAGATCTATTCGATGTAATCTTCTTTTGCGGTGTGTTTGTTGAGACCAATGAATTGTGAGTTTATGATCAAGTTTATCTATGAACAATATTTGAATCTTCTCTGAATTCTTTTATGTATGATTGGTTATCTTTGCAAGTCTCTTCGAATTATCAGTTTGGCTTAGCCTACTAGATTGATCTTTCTTGCAATGGGTGAAGTGCTTAGCTTTGGGTTTAATCTTGCGGTGTCCTTTTCCAGTGACAGTAGGGGCAGCAAGGCACATATTGTATTGTTGCCATCGAGGATAACAAGATGGGGTTTATATCATATTGCATGAGTTTATCCCTCTACATCATGTCATCTTGATTAAAACGTTACTCTGTTCTTCTGAACTTAATACTCTAGATGCATGCTGGATTACGGTCGATGTGTGGAGTAATAGTAGTAGATGTAGGTAGGAGTCGGTCTACTTGTCTCGGACGTGATGCCTATATACATGATCATACCTAGATTTCTCATAACTATGCTCAATCCTGTCAATTGCTCAACAGTAATTTGTTTATCCACCATAATAATTATGCTCTCGAGAGAAGCCACTAGTGAAACGTATGGCCCCCGGGTCTATTTTCCATCATATTAATCCCCCGTCAACAAGCTATTTCCTTTTCCGTTTATTTTGCTTTCTTTACTTTGCATCTTTATCATAAAAATACCAAAAATATTATCTTATCATATCTATCAGTCTCACTTTCGTAAGTGACCGTGAAGGGATTGACAACCCCTTTATTGCGTTGGTTGCGAGGATTTTATTTGTTTGTGTAGGTGCGAGGGACTCGTGCGTGGCCTCCTACTGGATTGATACCTTGGTTCTCAAAAACTGAGGGAAATACTTACGCTACTTTGCTGCATCACCCTTTCCTCTTCAAGGGAAAACCAATGCAGTGCTCAAGAGGTAGCAAGAAGGATTTCTGGCGCTGTTGCCGGGGAGGCTTACACAAGGTCAAGTCAAGATTTGGACTCCCGACAACGAGCCATTTCTGGCGCCGTTGCCGGGGAGTCTACGCAAAAGTCATCATACCAAGTACCCATCACAAACCCTTATCTCCCGCATTACATTATTTGCCATTTGCCTCTCATTTTTCTCTCCCCCACTTCACCCTTGCCATTTTATTCGCCCTCTCTCTCCGTCCTCCTTCTCTTTCTCTATTTGCCTCTTTTTGCTCGTCTCTTGTTTGCTTGTGTGTTGGATTGCTTGCTTGTCAAGATGGCTCAAGATAATACCAAATTGTGTGACTTTACTAATACTAACAACAATGATTTTATTAGCTGAGGGAGTCCTGGATTAGGGGGTGTTCGGATAGCCGGACTATATCTTCAGCCGGACTCCTGGACTATGAAGATACGAGATTGAAGACTTCGTCCCGTGTCCGAAAGGGACTTTCCTTGGCGTGGAAGGCAAGCTTGGCGATACGGATATGTAGATCTCCTACCATTGTAACCGACTTTGTGTAACCCTAACCCTCTCCGGTGTCTATATAAACCGGAGGGTTTTAGTCCGTACGACAACATACACAACAACAATCAGACCATAGGCTAGCTTCTAGGGTTTAGCCTCTCCGATCTCGTGGTAGATCTACTCTTGTACTACCCATATCATCAATATTAATCAAGCAGGACATAGGGTTTTACCTCCATCAAGAGGGCCCGAACTTGGGTAAAACTTCGTGTCCCTTGCCTCCTGTTACCATCCGGCCTAGACGCACAGTTCGGGACCCCCTACCCGAGAGCCACCGGTTTTGACACCGACATTGGTCCTTTCATTGAGAGTTCCTCTGTGTCGTCGCCGTCAGGCTTGATGGCTCCTACGATCATCAATGGCGATGCAGTCCAGGGTGAGATCTTCCTCCCCGGACAGATCTTCGTCTTCGGCGGCTTCGCACTGCGGGCCAATTCACTTGGCCATCTGGAGCAGATCGAAAGCTATGTCCCTGGCCGTCAGGTCAGATTTGGAAGCTTAAACTACACGGCTGACATCCGCGGGGACTTGATCTTCGACGGATTTGAGCCATTGCCGAGCGCGCCGCACTGTCACGATGAGCATGATCTAGCTCTGCCGCCGAACAGTGCCCTGGAGGCCGCACCCGCATCGGCTTCGACCCTTAATTCAGAGCCAACTACGCCGATCAAGGATGGGTGGTTGGACGCCGCCTCGGGGGCTGCGATCCCAACGGCGATCGAGCCGAACATCAGCCCTGCACTCTGCGAGACTCGTGATTCCAAGGAGCCGGACTCCTCTCCGGACTCCGAACCCTCCGCGCCCCTGCCGATCGAATCCGATTGGGCGCCGATCATGGAATTTACTGCCGTGGACATCTTCCAGCACTCGCCTTTCGGTGATATTCTGAAGAAACTAAAATCTCTCTCTTTATCAGGAGAGCCCTGGCCGGACTATGGTCAGCAAGGTTGGGGTACGGACGATGAAGAAATTCAAAGCCCACCCACCACCCACTTTGTAGCCACTGTCGACGATTTAACCGACATGCTCAACTTCGACTCCGAAGACATCGACGGTATGGACGCCGATGAAGGAGACGATTAAGAACCAGCGCCTATCAGGCCCTGGAAAGCCACCTCGTCATATGACATATACATGGTGGACACCCCAAAAGAAGGAGATGGCGATGGAACAGCGGAGGATGACCCCTCCAAGAAACAGCCTAAGTGCCGGCGTCAGCGGCGCCGCTCAAAATCCCACCAAAACAAATACGGTGATTCCAGCACGGGAGATAATAATACTCCGGAAAGTGCCGAAGAAAACCCCCTCCAGCAAGATTTAGCACAGGAGGATGGAGAAACCAGCCCTCATGAGAGAGCGGCAGACAGAGAGGTCGAGGACGATAATCACATGCCTCCCTCCGAAGACGAGGCAAGCCTCGACGACGACGAATTCGTCGTGCCAGAGGATCCCGTTGAGCAAGAGCGATTTCAATGCAGGCTTATGGCCACGGCAAGAAGCCTCAAGAAAAAACAGCAACAACTTAGAGCTGATCAAGATTTGCTAGTCGACAGATGGACTGAAGTCCTGGCGGCCGAAGAGCATAAACTCGAACGCCCCTCCAAGAGCTACCCAAAGCGCAGGTTGCTACCCCGATTAGAGGAGGAAGCACTTAAACCTACATCACCTGCACTCGATACGGCCGACCGGCCACCTCGTGGCCGCGACAGAGAGGCCTCTCGGCCCTCCACTCAAGCCGCACCCCGTACCAAGGCATGGGAAAGTGCGCCGGACCTGCGAGATATGTTGGAGGACAAGGCAAGGCAAACAAGATCGATCTACGGATCACGTGGGCTCCCCACGACTCGAGACGGTAACCGTCACGCCGGACATAAATCCGGTAGGGCCGAACACAGTAGACAAAGCTCATTGGAGCTACGTCGTGATATAGCCCAGTACAGAGGCGTCGCACACCCGCTATGCTTCACAGACGAAGTAATGGATCATCAAACCCCCGAGGGTTTCAAACCCGTAAACATCGAATCATATGATGGCACAACAGATCCTGCGGTATGGATCGAGGATTATCTCCTTCATATCCACATGGCCCGCGGCGATGATTTCCACGCCATCAAATACCTCCCACTCAAGCTTAAATGACCAGCTCGGCATTGGCTTAACAGCTTGCCAACAGTATCAATCAGTTGTTGGGGGGACCTGGAAGCCGCATTCCTCGACAATTTCCAGGGCACTTATGTGCGACCCCCAGACGCCGATGACCTAAGTCACGTAATTCAGTAGCCAGATGAATCGGCCATGCAATTCTGGACACGGTTCCTAACAAAGAAAAATCAAATAGTCGAATGTCCGGACGCTGAGGCCCTAGCAACCTTCAAGCACAATATCCGTGACGAGTGGCTTGCCCGGCACCTTGGACAGGAAAAGCCGAAGTCTATGGCAGCACTCATGACCCGCTTTTGCGCGGGAGAAGACAGCTGGCTTGCTCGTAGCAATAATATGACCAAGAACCCTGGTAATTCGGATACTAGGGACAGTAGTGGCAGGTCGCGTCGCAACAAGCAGAAGCACCGCATTAACGGCGACAATGCTGAGGATACGGCAGTTAATGCCGGATTCAGAGGCTCTAAATCCGGTCAGCGGAAAAAGGCATTCAAAAGGAATCCTAGGGGCCCGTCCAGTTTGGACCGAATACTCGACCGCTTGTGCTAGATACATGGCACCCCCGAAAAGCCGGCCAATGACACCAACAGGGACTGTTGGGTGTTCAAGCAGGCAGGCAAGTTAAATGCCAAAAATGAAGACAAGGGGCTGCATAGCGACAACGAGGAGGAGCCCCGGCCGCCGAACAACAGTGGACAGAAGGGTTTCCCCCCACAAGTGCGGACGGTGAACATGATATACGCAACCCACGTCCCCAAAAGGGAGCTTAAGCGCGCGTTAAGGGACGTATACACGGTAGAGCCAGTCGCCCCAAAGTTCAACCCATGGTACTCCTTCCCGATCACCTTTGATCGAAGGGACCATCCCACTAGCATCCGTCATGGCGGATTCGCCGCTCTCACTAGAGTCCTTATGGACGGCGGCAGTAGCTTGAACCTGCTTTACCAGGATACAGTGCGGAAAATGGGCATAGATCCCTCGAGGATTAAGCCCACCAAAACGACCTTTACAGGTGTAATACCAGGTGTAGAGGCCAACTGTACAGGCTTAGTCACACTTGAAGTGGTCTTCGGATCTCCGGATAATTTCTGAAGCGAGGAGTTAATCTTTGACATAGTCCCATTCCGCAGTGGCTATCACGCACTGCTCGGGCGAACCGCATTCGCCAAGTTCAATGCGCTGCCGCACTACGCATACCTTAAGCTCAAGATGCCAGGCCCTCGAGGAGTAATTACGGTCAATGGAAACACCGAACGCTCCCTCCGAACGGAGGAGCACACAGTGGCCCTTGCAGCGGAAGTACAAAGCAGCCTCTCTAGGCAGTTCTCCAGTCCGGCCATTAAACGACCGGACACCGTCAAGCGCGCCCGGAGTAACCTACAACAAGACCGCCTGGCACGATCCGAGCAGGCGTAGCAATGCGGCCCCAACCCCAGTCCTCGCAAAAATGTGACACCAGTACTTCGCGTACACAACTACGCTCTAGAAATACCATGGGTACAGGGGGAGGGGCACCATCACGGCACGCCCGAAACACGGCTTAAACCGCACCAGGGGCTGCCGATTTTTTAATTTTCTCTTACTTTCAGGTCTCCACTCTTCGGAAGGCCTGTTTGGTAGTTCAATTGCCGCACAAACGATGCAAGAACCAGGGAAGCAGACAAGCCACGCCGCATTACGGAACTCCCAGGTGGTCTCTATCACGAGCAGTATACCTGTTTTGCATACCATTCCGCAGCCTGCCCCTGGAACAGACATGTTAAATAGTCCAACCTTTTGCTTATCGCATCATTTGTATCGTTCTGCTTTGATCGCAGCCCTTTTTAATAAACAATGCATAGCTTTTGTCTATTTTTGCATTACTCTTTTTTATATATGTTCCTTAACGACATGTTGCACCCGTACACTTTGGTACGGCCAAAATACGCCAGGGGCTTTAGTACCCCTCAATATGGCGTGAGAAGTCCGAACACTTTAACAAGTGCGGCACCCCGAACTTATAGCATTATATGCATCGGCTCTGAATCATGTCTTGGGTCAATAGTTGGGTTTGCCCGGCTCCTATGTTTTGGTGCCTTACGTTCCGCTATATCGGCTAAGGTAGCACTAGGAGAACCACTGCGATTGTGCCCCAGTTGAGCTGGGTCGAGCACCACAGTGGAGAAAGCTAAAACTGACTGTCATGATGAAGCAGAGCTGGTCGCTGTTCAAGAGGTTTTTCGAGTCCCTGAAGACTTATGCCGCTTAGAGCGAGGAGTCGGCTCTGTCCGGCCAAGGCGTGGATAGCGCCCTGAACTCGGTCTTCCGAATACCAGGGGCTTCGCCGAAATTTAAAATTATAGAATTCTATGGCTAAGTAAGAGTGTTCACGCATTATAGTCCGATTGCCTTGTTCGTTGGGCTGAGCGCCTCCCTCGAAGGACCCAAACATGGGAAAAAGAGTGCTCAGGTTTATCCCCGAACACCCCAGCACTAGCGGCACGGGGGCAGAAGCCGACGACTCGCCATCTCTCAGAATTGATAAACATCCGCACAGAAGGTAATATTTTAAATTCCAACAGCATTGCTTAGCGCATATGAACAAGTTTTCAGCGCACAGGACAAAGCGAGCAAGTTTCACTCAAAAATTACATCCCTAGATCATTCATCCGCCACAAGGCAGGCACCCTTCAGAACATCCTTATAATAATTCTCGGGCTTGCGATGCTCTTTCCCCGGCGGTGGCCCGTCCTTCACAAGCTTCGCAGCATCCAGCTTGCCCCAGTGCACCTTCGCACGGGCAAGGGCCCTACGGGCACCTTTAATGCAGACGGAGCGCTTGATGACTTCGAGCCTTGGACAGGCCTCCACCAGCCGCCGCACCAGCCCGAAATAGCTCCCAGACAGAGCCTCTCCAGGCCACAGCCAAATTATGAGGCCCTTCATGGCCTGTTCGGCCGCCTTGTGGAGCTCGACCAGTTGCTTCAGCTGGCCGCTCAGGGGCACGGGGTGTCCGGCCTCAGTATACTGAGACCAGAACACCTTCTCTGTCGAGCTGCTCTCCTCGGCTCGATAGAATGCGGCGGCATCAGACACACTCCGGGGAAGATCTGCGAACGCTCCTGGAGAGCTCTGGATTCGGGTAAGTAACAAGTAACTCATGTTTATGTGTTTGCTTTGCATAAAGAATGCCTTACCCGCCGCTATCATCTTCACCTCATCCAACTCCTGGAGGGTCTTCTGGGATTCAGCCTTGGCAGACTTGGCATTTTCAATAGCCGCCGCGAGCTCGGACGCTCGCGTCTTTGAGTCAAGCTCCAAACTCTCATGTTTTTTCATGAGAACCTGGAGCTCTTGCTGCACCTTGCCAACCTGGGCCTCGTACTTCGCCCGCTCGGTGCGCTCCGTGGCCGCCCTCTTCTCGGCCTCGACCAGCGCTTGCTTAAGGGTCGCCACCTCAGACGTGGCCCCTACAATAGCCACGATAATTCTGTCATTTTTTGCAATTGCACCTTTTTATATATATTTAAACAAGGTAATTCTTACCTTCATTGTCCTCGAGCTGCTTCTTGGCATGCCCGAGCTCTTGCTCGAACCGCTCGAGGTTCTGCTTTAGCGTGTCCACTTCCGCAGTCAGTGCGGCGGACGCAAGCAGAGAAGCCTGCATACGCATATTGACTCCTTTTTGTTAGACTCCTGCGAATTTTATTTGATCCTCTATTCGTCTTTTCTTCCCGAACGCCAAACAGAGCATCAGGGGCTACTGTCTATGCGGTAATATTATTTACACATTCTTTACTTACCTCAAAGCCTGTTAAAAGGCTAGTACAAGCTTCAGTCAGTCCGCCCTTGGCGGATTGAACCTTCTGGACCACCGCACTCATAATGGTGCGGTGCTCCTCGTCGATGGAGGCGCCTTGGAGTGCCTCCAACAGATTGTCCGGCGCCTCCGGTTGGACGGAGATCACCAGCACGGTGGGCTTGCTCCTCTTGGAAGGAGGTCCCCCGCCGGACTCTCGAACCTTTGAAGGTTCCGGAGCGGTGTCCGGCCTAGGGCCGGACTTGGAGCCCTGGGGGGTTTCATCCCCTTTACTCCTGGAGTCCGGGAGGTCGCCTCGCGGCGCCTCCAGGACAACCTCCTCCCGGCTTGGAACCTGTTGGGACAACACTTCGGTGTCGTCCGTAGGACGGGGGGAGGAAGCCGCCGGAAGCGAGTTCACATCCGAGGAGTCCAGTGAGCCGCTCGATGACGTGTCGAGCCGATCTTTGGGTGGGCTGCATAAACATATTCGACATAAGGGAAAGCTGTGCAATAAACGAATACTATGAATTACTCTGGTATCCGGATACTTACGATTTGGCCAGGGGCTTGGCCCTGGGCGGCCACTCCTCTCCGCCGTCGTCGGCGTCGGTGGAGTAGTCCGGAGGAAGGGTTTTCCCCTTCTTGGACCCTCCGGCCTCCCCAGAGAGGGCGGCCTTCCTTTTCTTCTCTCCTCCCGCTGGAGGGGGAGAGGTCTCTTCTTCTTCCTCCTCGTCTTCACGGGAGGAATGCGCCTCGGAACCATCGGATGATGGATCCGACACCTCCTGGCGCCGGGCACTCTTTCGAGTCCCCGTGGCCTTTTTCGCGGCCTTCTTCTCCGGCACCACATAGGGTGCCAGAACCAGCAGCTTCGCCAAGCGAGCGTCCGCTGGGCCTTCGGGCAAAGGAGCCGGACAGTTGATCTGTCCGGACGTCTTCTGCCAATCCTGTCAAAGGTAAGGGAGCTTAGATCTCGCATGGAGTCAAACTATGAAAAACTGATACCTTGTAAAAGGAAAAAAACAGCTTACCGTATGAGCGTGACGCTGCGTACTGAATCCGCGATCCTCGGTAGCGGATGCGGGGGCCTCGGCGCCCTTGAAAATTACCTTCCAGGCATCTTCGTACGTCGTGTTGAAGAGCCTGCTCAGAGTTTGGTGCCGCACCGGGTCGAACTCCCATAGGTTGAAAGCCCGTTGTTGACACGGGATGATCAAGCGGATGAGCATAACCTGGACTACGTTGACAAGTTTGAGATTCTTGTCCACCAGGGTTTGGACGCGTGTTTGGAGTCCGGTCAGCTCTCCTTTTTTACCCCATGACAGGCCCGTCTCCTTCCAGGAGGTGAGCCGCGTAGGGGGTCCGGATCAAAACTCGGGGGCTGCGACCCATTCGGGGTCGCGCGGCTCGGTGATGTAAAACCACCCCGACTGCCACCCCTTCAGGGTCTCCACAAAGGATCCCTTGAGCCATAAGACGTTGGGCATCTTGCCCACCATGGCGCCTCCGCACTCCGCCTGGTTGCCGCGCACCACCTTTGGCTTGACATTGAAAGTCTTGAGCCATAGGCCGAAATGGGGGCGGATGCAGAGGAAAGCCTCGCACACGACGATAAGCGCCGAGATGTTGAGGACAAAGTTCAGGGCCGGATCGTGGAAATCCAGGCCATAGTAGAACATGAGCCCCCAGACAAATGGGTGGAGAGGGAAGCCCATTCCACGGAGGAAATGGGGGAGGAACACTACCCTCTCATGGGGCCTAGGGGTGGGGATGAGCTGCCCCTTTTCGGGAAGCCGATACGCGATGTCGTTAGACAAGTATCCGTCCTTCCTCAGTCTTTTGATGTGTCCCTCCCTGACGGAGGAGACCATCCACTTGCCTCCCGCTCCGGACATGGCTGGAGAAGGTTGAGGTGGGGAGTGCGGGCTTGGGCGCTGGAGCTCGAGTGCGCGAGAATGGATAAGCAAGGGAGGAAGAAGGCGTAGGTGAAAAGGTGGATCCTTATCCCCTTATATGGGTGGACGCAACTACGTGTCCCCACCAGCCTGGTAAAACTCGCTTATCTCCAAGCGCCGTAATCAATGGCGCGGTTGGGTTACCCACGCCCGTATTGATGAGAATCCTAGAATAAGGGGACACGATCTCTGCTTTAACAAGACATGCCAAGGAAACCGCCTCGCATGACGCGCTGAGGTGGGATAATGAAACGACTCGGATAAAGGCTTGGCTGTGGTGTGTCACACTACGGAATACATCAGCAGATTAGATTTGTGTAAATATTATTCTCTCTATGGCAATATGTGAAACTTATTTTGCAGAGCCAGACACTATCTTTGTGTTCAAAATCTTCTATGAAGTACTTGGAGGAGGAACCCGCCTTGCAATGTCGAAGACAATCTGCGCGCCGGACTCGTCGTCATTGAAGCCTGGTTCAGGGGCTGCTGAGGGAGTCCTGGATTAGGGGGTGTTCGGATAGCCAGACTATACCTTCAGCCGGACTCCTGGACTATGAAGATACGAGATTGAAGACTTCGTCCCATGTCCGGAAGGGACTTTCCTTGGCGTGGAAGGCAAGCTTGGCGATACGGATATGTAGATCTCCTACCATTGTAACCGACTTTGTGTAACCCTAACCCTCTCCGGTGTCTATATAAACTGGAGGGTTTTAGTCCGTAGGACAACATACACAACAACAATCAAACCATAGGCTAGCTTCTAGGGTTTAGCCTCTCCGATCTCATGGTAGATCTACTCTTGTACACCCATATCATCAATATTAATCAAGCAGGACGTAGGGTTTTACCTCCATCGAGAGGGCCCGAACCTGGGTAAAACTTCGTGTCCCTTGACTCATGTTACCATCCGGCCTAGACGCACAGTTCGGGACCCCCTAACCGAGATCCGCCGGTTTTGACACCGACATTAGCACTCCGATTGCTCCTCCTACCGATGCCGAATCTTGTGAAATTAATGCTGCATTGTTGAATCTTGTCATGAAAGATCCGTTTTCTGGCCTTCCTAGTGAAGATGCCGCTACCCATCTAAACAACTTTGTTGATTTGTGTGATATGCAAAAGAAGAAAGATGTGGACAATGACATTGTTAAATTGAAGCTATTTTATTTTTTGCTTAGAGATCGTGCTAAAGCTTGGTTTTCGTCTTTGCCTAAAAATAGTATTGATTCGTGGAATAAGTGCAAAGATGCTTTTATCTCTAAGTATTTTCCTCCCGCTAAGATCATCTCTCTTAGAAACGATATCATGAATTTTAAGCAACTTGATCATGAACATGTTGCACAAGCTTGGGAGAGGATGAAATTAATGATACGTAATTGCCCTACACATGGTTTGAATTTATGGATGAGTATACAAAAAAATTATGCCGGATTAAATTTTGCTTCTAGAAATCTTTTAGATTCGGCCGCGGGAGGCACTTTTATGGAAATCACTTTAGGAGAAGCTACTAAACTCCTAGATAATATTATGGTTAATTATTTCTCAATGGCACACTGAAAGATCTACTAATAAGAAAGTGCATGCGATAGAAGAAATTAATGTTTTGAGTGAAAAGATGGATGAACTTATGAAATTATTTGCTAATAAAAGTGTTTCTTCTAATCCTAATGATATGCCTTTGTCTACTTTGATTGAGAATAATAATGAATCTATGGATGTGGATTTTGTTGGTAGGAATAATTTTGGTAACAACGCGTATAGAGGTAACTTTAATCCTAGGCCGTATCCTAGTAATTCCTCTAATAATTATGGCAATTCCTACAGCAATTCTTATGGAAATTTTAAGATACCCTCTGATTTTGAATCTAATATTAAAGAATTTATTACTTCGCGAAATAATTTCAATGCTTTGATTGAAGAAAAATTGCTTAACATTGATGAGTTGGCTAGGAACGTTGATAGAATTTCTCTTGATGTTGATTTTTTGAAACTTAGATATATCCCACCTAAGCATGATATCAATGAGTCTCTCAAAGCCATGATAATTTCCATTGATGAGTGCAAAGAAAGAACCGCTAGGATGCGTGCTAAGAAAGATTGTTTTGTGAAAGCGTGTTTTTCTAGTTTCCATGAAAATAAAGATGAAGATCTAAACGTTATTGATGTGTCTCCTATTAAATCTTTGTTTTGCAATTTGATCTTGATAATGATGGGACTGAATATGATCCACCTTTACCTAGAAGGCATTCCAAAAATTCGGAGTCTTTAGATCTTGATGCTAAAATTGTTAAAAGTGGGATTTAAGAAGTCAAAACTTTAAATATCAATGAACCCACTATTTTGGATTCAAGGAATTTAATTATGATAATTGCTCTTTGATAGATTGTATTTCTTTGTTACAATCTGCTACCTCTTGAGCACTGCGTTGGTTTTCCTCGAAGAGGAAGGGATGATGCAGCAAAGTAGCGTAAGTATTTCCCTCAGTTTTTGAGAACCAAGGTATCAATCCAGTAGGAGGCTATGCGCGAGTCCCTCGTACCTGCACAAAACAAATAAATCCTCGCAACCACCGCAAATAGGGGTTGTCAATCCCTATAAGGTCACTTACGAGAGTGAGATCTGATAGCTATGATAAGATAATATTTTTGGTATTTTTATGATAAAGATGCAAAGTAAAATAAAGGCAAAGTAAATAGCAAATGAAATAACTAAGTAGTAGGAGATTAATATGATGAAGATAGACCCGGGGGCCATAGGTTTCACTAGTGGCTTCTCTCGAGAGCATAAGTATTCTACGGTGGGTGAACAAATTACTGTTGAGCAATTGACAGAATTGAGCATAGTTATGAGAATATCTAGGCATGATCATGTATATAGGCATCACGTCCGAGAGAAGTAGACCGACTCCTGCCTGCATCTACAACTATTACTCCACTCATCGATCGCTATCCAGCATGCATCTAGAGTATTAAGTTAAAAACAGAGTAACGCCTTAAGCAAGATGACATGATGTAGAGGGATAGACTCATGCAATATGAAGAAAACCCCATCTTGTTATCCTAGATGGCAACAATACAATACGTGCCTTGCTACCCCTACTGTCACTGGAAAAGGACACCACAATATTGAACCCAAAGCTAAGCACTTCTCCCATTGCAAGAAAGATCAATCTAGTAGGCCAAACCAAACTGATAATTCGAAGAGACTTGCAAAGATAACCAATCATACATAAAAGAATTCAGAGAAGATTCAAATATTATTCATAGATAGACTTGATCATAAACCCACAATTCATCGGTCTCAACAAACACACCGCAAAAAGAAGATTACATCGAATAGTTCTCCACAAGAGAGGGGGAGAACATTGTATTGAGATCCAAAAAGAGAGAAGAAGCCATCTAGCTACTAACTATGGACCTCTAGGTTTGAGGTAAACTACTCACACTTCATCAGAGAGGCTATGGTGTTGATGTAGAAGCTCTCCGTGATCGATGCCCCCTCCGGCGGAGCTCTGGAATAGGCCCCAAGATGGGATCTCGTGGATACAGAAAGTTGCAGCGGTGGAATTAGGTTTTTGGCTCCGTATCTGATTGTTTGGGGGTACGTAGGTATATATTGGATGAAGGAGTACGTCGGTGGAGCAACAGGGGGCCCACGAGGGTGGAGGGCGCGCCTGGTGGGGGTAGGCACGCCCCCTACCTCGTGGCCTCCTCTTTTCTTTCTTGACGTAGGGTCCAAGTCTCCCGGGTCTTGTTCGTTGAGAAAATCACATTCCCAAAGATTTCATTCTGTTTGGACTCCGTTTGATATTCCTTTTCTTCGAAACCCTAAAACAGGCAAAACCAACAATTCTGGGCTGGGCCTCCGGTTAATAGGTTAGTCCCAAAAATAATATAAAAGTGGATAATAAAGCCCAATAATGTCCAAAACAGTAGATAATATAGCATGGAGCAATCAAAAATTATAGATACGTTGGAGATGTATCACAATCCGTACTAAATTCTCCTCATGCTTATAGTCAAAATAAAGCCTTTACCAAACATATCGTTGATGCTTTGATGCAATCTTATGAAGAAAACCTTGAGTTAGAAGTTTCTATCCCTAGAAAACTTTATGATGAGTGGGAACCTACTACTAAAATTAAAATTAAAGATCATGAATGCTATGCTTTGTGTGATTTGGGTGCTAGTCTTTCCACGATTCCAAAAACTTTGTGTGATTTGCTAGGTTTCCGTGATTTTGATGATTGCTCTTTAAACTTGCACCTTGCGGATTCAACTATTAAGAAACCTATGGGAAGAATTAATTATGTTCTTATTGTTGCAAATAGAAATTATGTGCCCGTAGCTTTTATTGTTCTTGACATAGATTGCAATCCTTCATGTCCTATTATTCTTGGTAGACCTTTCCTTAGAACGATCGGTGCAATTATTGATATGAAGGAAGGGAATATTAGATTCCAATTTCCGTTAAGGAAAGGCATGAAACACTTCCCTAGAAAGAAAATTAAATTACCATATGAATCTATTATGAGAGCCACTTATGGATTGCCTACCAAAGATTGCAATACCTAAATCTATCCTTGCTTTTATGCCTAACTAGGGGCATTAAACGATAGCGCTTGTTGGGAGGCAACCCAATTTTATTTTTATTCCTTGCTTTTTGCTCCTGTTTAGTAATAAATTATTTATCTAGCCTCTGTTTTGTTTGTGTTTTTTGTGTTTAACTAGCACAAATGCCCGTGCGTTGCAACAGGACAAAAATGGTGTATTTCAATTTTAAGCAAATACGCATTCCAAAATCCAATCAATTGCACTATTCAAATAAAGGTATATATTTGGATTCCTTTGTAATTTATTAATTATTTTAGCTATTCTTGCCTTATTTTGTGATAGTTGGGCGAGCATGGGTTGTGAAAGGCCCGGGTCGAGCGACATGCGCCACACGATGATCTCTTCGTTGGGACAAACCTCCCTACAATACCAACATCTTATGTTGCATGGGTTTATCCTCTCGAAAATACGCTTTTATGGTCTAAGGATTTCATTTCAAAAATATAAGGATTTTTTCACGGAGCAAACATTTTTTTGAATGGATGAACTTTATTTGATATTGCGGGATTATGTCACACAGATCTACGTGAGAGATGGTAAAACGGAGTGGAGTGCTCCCCCCCTCCCCCTCCAGCCAGCGTGAGCAAGATGCTCTGTTGTCGCATTCTCTCTACTCTCCATCCCTCCCTCTCCCATTCTTCTCTCCATATCTCACCAACGACATCGGTGACATCCAGAGTTGAGAAATATCTTAATTGTCAGCAAGCTCTAGTGTGCTCCAATTATCTTCTCTGTCAAGAAATATCTAATTTCAATGTTTCACTCATGTTTAATTTGTTGGAAATATGCCCTAGAGGCAATAAAAAATAGTTATTATTATATTTCCTTGTTCATGATAATCGTTTATTATCCATGATAGAATTGTATTGATAGGAAACTCAGATACATGTGTGGATACATAGACAACACCATGTCCCTAGTAAGCCTCTAGTTGACTAGCTCGTTGATCAATAGATGGTTACGGTTTCCTGACCATGGACATTGGATGTCGTTGATAACGGGATCACATCATTAGGAGAATGATGTGATGGACAAGACCCAATCCTAAGCCTAGCACAAGATCATGTAGTTCGTATGTTAAAGCTTTTCTAATGTCAAGTATCATTTCCTTAGACCATGAGATTGTGCAACTCCCGGATACCGTAGAGTGCTTTGGGTGTGCCAAACGTCACAACGTAACTAGGTGACTATAAAGGTACACTACGGGTATCTCCGAAAGTGTCTGTTGGGTTGGCACGAATCGAGACTGGGATTTGTCACTCCGTGTAAACGGAGAGGTATCTCTGGGCCCACTCGGTAGGACATCATCATAATGTGCACAATGTGACCAAGGAGTTGATCACGGGATGATGTGTTACGGAACGAGTAAAGAGACTTGCCGGTAACGAGATTGAACAAGGTATCGGGATACCGACGATCGAATCTCGGGCAAGTATTGTACCGATAGACAAAGGGAATTGTATACGGGATTGATTAAGTCCTTGACATCGTGGTTCATCCGATGAGATCATCGTGGAACATGTGGGAGCCAACATGGGTATCCAGATCCCGCTGTTGGTTATTGACCGGAGAACGTTTCGGTCATGTCTGCATGTCTCCCGAACCCGTAGGGTCTACACACTTAAGGTTCGATGACGCTAGGGTTATAAAGGAAGTTTGTATGTGGTTACCGAATGTTGTTCGGAGTCCCGGATGAGATCTCGGACGTCACGAGGAGTTCCGGAATGGTCTGGAGGTAAAGAATTATATATAGGAAGTCCTATTTCGGCCATCGGGACAAGTTTTGGGGTCACCGGTATTGTACCGGGACCACCGGAAGGGTCCCGGGGGTCCACCGGGTGGGGCCACCTATCCCGGAGGGCCCCATGGGCTGAAGTGGGAAGGGATCCAGCCCAAAGTGGGCTGGGGCGCCACTTCCCCTAGGGCCCATGCGCCTAGGGTGGGGGAAACCCTAAAGGAAGAGTCCTATAAGGGGAAGGCACCTCCTAGGTGCCTTGGGGAGGAGGGATTCCTCCCTTGGCCGCCGCCCCCCTAGGACATTGCATCTCCTAGGGCCGGCGCCCCCCCTTTGCACTCCCTATATATAGTGGGGGAAGGAGGGCCTCTCACCCCACGCCATTGGTGCCTCCCTCTCCCTCTCCAACACCTCCTCCTCCTCCATAGAGCTTGGCGAAGCCCTGCCGGAGTACTGCAGCTCCACCACCACCACGCCGTCGTGCTGCTGCTGGAGCCATCTTCCTCAACCTCTCCCTCTCTCCTTGCTGGATCAAGGCATGGGAAACATCACCGGGCTGTACGTGTGTTGAACACGGAGGTGCCGTCCGTTCGGCTCTAGGATCATCGGTGATTTGGATCACGACGAGTACGACTCCTTCAACCCCATTCTCTTGAACGCTTCCGCTTAGCGATCTACAAGGGTATGTAGATGCACTCTCCTTCCCTCGTTGATGGTTTCTTCATAGATAGATCTTGGTGACACGTAGGAAAATTTTGAATTTCTGCTACGTTCCCCAACATAATTATTGTACTCCCTCCGTTCCGGAATATAAGTTGTATTGGTTTCCGTCCAAGTCAACCATTTGAAAATTTGACCAAGATTATAGAACAAAATAGAAACATCTACAATACCTCATAGATAAAATATGAAACTACCTTTCATGATCGATCAAATGATATAAATTTCATATTGTGGATATTGATATATTTTCTAAAAACTTGATCATACTTGCACTCATTTGACTTTTGAAAAAAATAAATACACCTTATATAAAGGAACAAAGGGTGTATATGATATTGTATTCATAAGAAGTGGTAGGCATGAACATTAAACTATGATAGTGACGACAAACAACAACAAGTAAATATAATCGGTGCTCATTCAATTTCTTTTTGCAATCTATAGTACACATAGCAACATCCAAGAGCTTCTGATAGGTGTAACCATTAAAAAATAAAATAGACAAAAAACCCTTCCCTAGAGAGCTCCCTTTATCCATGCAGCGTTGCTGATTCAGAATTTTGTTTGCAATCGGTAGCACACATAGCAGATCCAGCAGCGGTGCAACCATAAGAAAAAATCGAATAGACCAAAAGTCCCCAAGAGAGCTCCCATATCCCCACAACACTGCTCGTCATCCCAACCCACCACCGCTAGTAGAGCGCTCATGCTCTATCCACCATCCCCCACGCCCCACCCAGTTCGCTCCACTCCACATGCAACCCCCAAGGACCATGGCGCCAAACCGAGCGAGCACGGATGCGCGCGGGCCTCACACCTCCCGCGCCGAGGCCTCCTGGAGTGCGCCGGGGACGGCAAGGGGGGCCGCGCCGAGATCTAGCCGGTGGCGGTGTGTCCGTCGAGGGCACGCCGTGCGCTTCCGGCCTTGTGTCGTCGCCTTGCACGGTCTGCAGTTCGATCGAAATCAGACCGCCCAGGGCCCGCAGTCCGTCATATGTTTTCTATAGTCTAGTACTAATATCAGCACGCATGTGTATTTTTTTCTTGTCGCGTTGCACTGAAGTTCGGCCAACGGCCGGCGGCCCAGCGCAGGCCCAAGTCGGTCAATGCAGCGAACTTGATGCTTTGCGGCTATATAGAGATTAGTACCACCTCGAATATGTTCTAAATTCAAACTGAAAGCGTAAAATCACGGAAAGAAGTGTATTGTGACGGTGAACCCAACAAAATCAATCCGTGCTTTATTATTAAAAAAAAAGCAAATATGCTCGTGCGTTGCAACGGGAGACAAAAAATTATGGCTAACCAACTAAGTATGACTCAATATTCTAATATATAAGCGTACTCTATTTTAACAAAGTGGCTCACCATGTTGGCATTCTCATCCTAGCCGATGATGGTCGCGATGTCTACGTGATCATAATGCATTCGATGCGGTAAATCCCAAGGCTATGAGTTTGCCAGTGCATACCACACTTGTCATTATGTTGCGCAAGGAAACGTTTAAAACTTTAAAAACAAATCTCATTGACCACGAACTACTCCCAACGCCAAGACATATAAAGACTTTCGAAAAACTAATCAAATCCTAGACATAAAATACTTTTGAATAAATGAACAGTTTTTCGAATCGACAAACATTTTTTTTTGAAATTTTTGATTTTCTCAAAATCATGAACATTAGTATTTTTACAAAAAAAATGTACAAACCGGTTTCAAATTCATTAACAGTTTTTGAACCAAGGGACATTTTATGAATCGATGATTTTTTTAAAAAATTGGGAACAAATTTGAAAAACAAATGTTTATTTTTATTTTTGTGAACATTTTTTTGTGGGAATTTGTGAACATTTTCTAAATTGTGATGAACATTTTTTCAGATTACCGAATATGAACATGATTTATTTCCCGACCATTTTTTCCAAATTGTGATTTATTTATAATTTTGCGAACAGTTTTACAAAACCACCAACATTTTTTGAATCTGCAAAATTTTTATGATTTTCAATTTTTTTGAATTCACATATATTTTATGATTTCTCAAAATTGTTTTTTGAAAAATCGCAACTTTTAGAATATTAAAATCCCAAATTAATTGAAAGAAGAAAGAAAATAGAATGAGAAAAGAAAATACAAAAAAATAAAATAAAACAAACAGGGCAGCGAAGCCCCGCACATGAGCTGGCCCATGAACGCATACATGCGTGAGAAAAGAAAGATGTAAATTGTGGAGGCTGGGGATCAAACCGTGGTCTAGTCGCTAGAGGAGAGATCCGCCAACCAGTCTGCTGCTCATCGTTTCGTGACTTCTACTCATCGCCCTGTAAAATAACAAAGGAGGCGGCGACTTTTGGTCCGAAAAATTGAATCGTTTTCTCACTTACGGGTGGCATTGGTAGGTAATATTTACCAACTTAGAGGGTAATTTTAATGACGGACGACCAGAAACGATAGCCGCTTTATTAGTAGGTAAAGAAATAAGGGAGAGATTAGTGTTTGTGCCAAGTAGAACTGTTGGGAAGACTTGAGAAAAGTCTTTTTAATCTTACTGTAAAATACAGAAACTTTACCGCTCACGAGAATTGCTGCCATTTTTATTTGGAAAGTGCTATTTAGTTAATTCTTTTTAAAAATGATTAATAGATAAATTTCCCACATCCAGCAATTTCTTTTAGAATTTTTGGGGTTTCAGAAATTACGTTAGCTACAGATTACTACAGACTGTTCTGTTTTGACAGATTCTGTTTTTCGTGTGTTGTTTGCTTATTTTGATGAATCTATGGCTAGTAAAATAGTTTATAAACCATAGAGAAGTTGAAATACAGTAAGTTTAACACCAATATAAATAAAGAATGTGTTCATTACAGTACCTTGAAGTGGTGTTTTTTTTTCTTTCGCTAACGGAGCTCACGAGATTTTCTACTTTAAGTTTTGTGTTGTGAAGTTTTCAAGTTTTAGATGAAAGATTTGATGAATTATGGAACAAGGAGTGGCAAGAGCCTAAACTTGGGGATTCCCATGGCACCCCAAGATAATCTAAGGACACCTAAAAGTCCAAGCTTGGGGATGCCCCGGAAGGCATCCCCTCTTTCGTCTACTTCTATCAGTAACTTTACTTGGAGCTATATTTTTATTTACCACATGATATGTGTTTTGCTTGGAGCGTCTTGTATTATTTGAATCTTTATTTTTTAGTTTTGCACAATCATCCTTGCTATACACACCTTTTGAGAGAGACACACATGATTCGAAAATTGTTAGAATACTCAATGTGCTTCACTTATATCTTTTGAGTTATATAGTTTTTGCTCTAGTGCTTCACTTATATCTTTTAGAGCACGGTGGTGAATTTGTTTTATAGAAACTATTGTTCTCTCATGCTTCACTTAGATTATTTTGAGAGTCCTACAAAACAGTATGGTAATTAGCTTTAATTATGTTAGGCATTCAAGATTAATAAAAAAATTCTTATGAGTGTGTTGAATACTATGAGAAGTTTGACACTTGATAATTGTTTTGAGATATGGAGATGGTGTTATTAGAGTCATGCTAGTTGAGTAGTTGTGAATTTGAGAAATACTTGTGTTGAAGCTTGTGATTCCCGTAGCATGCATGTATGGTGAACGTTATGTGATGAAGCCGGAGCATGATTTATTTAATTGATTGTCTTCCTTATGAGTGGCGGTCGGGGACGAGCGATGCTCTTTTCCTACCAATATATCCCCCTAGGAGCATGCGCGTAATACTTTGTTTCGATAACGAATAGATTTTTGCAATAAGTATGTGAGTTCTTTATGACTAATGATGAGTCCATGTATTATACGCACTCTCAACCTTCCACCATTGCTAGCCTCTCTAATACCGTGCACTTTTCGCCGGTATCATACATCCACCATATACCTTTCTCAAAACAGCCATCATACCTACCTATCATAGCATTCCCATAGCCATTCCGAGATATATTGCCATGCAACTTTCCACCATTCCGTCTACTATGACACGCTTCGTATAACTTTCATATAACATGCTATAGGTCTTCGTGAGCAAGTGAGTTGGATTCATACCCACTTAGTTTCAGTTTGAGCTTTCATATACTTATAGCTCTAGTGCATCTGTTGCATGGCAATCCCTACTCACTCACATTGATATCTATTAATGGGCATATCCATAGCCCGTTGATACGCCTAGTTGATGTGAGACTATCTTCTCCCTTTTTGTCTTCTCCACAATCACCATTCTATTTCACATATAGTGCTATGTCCATGGCTCACGCTCATGTATTGTGTGAAAATTGAAAAAGTTTGAGAATACCAAAAGTATGAAACAATTGCTTGGCTTGTCATCGGGGTTGTGCATGATTTAAATATTTTGTGTGGTGAAGATGGAGCATAGTCATACTATATGATTTTGTAGGGATAACTTTCTTTGGTCATGTTATTTTGAGAAGACATAATTGCTTAGTTAGTATGCTTGAAGCATTATTATTTCTATATCAATATTGAACTTTTGTCTTGAATCTTTCGGATCTGAATATTCATACCACAATAAAGAGAATTACATTGAAATTATGCCAAGAAGCATTCCACATCAAAAATTCTATTTTTATCATTTACCTACTCGAGGACGAGCAGAATTAAGCTTGGGGATGCTTGATACATCTCCAACGTATCTATAATTTTTGGTTGTTCCATGCTATATTATATCCTGTTTTGGACATTATTGGGCTTTATTATACACTTTTATATTATTTTTGGGACTAACCTATTAACTGGAGGCCCAGCCCAGAATTGCTATTTTTGCCTACTTTAGGGTTTCGCAGAAAAAGAATATCAAACGGAGTCCAAACGGAATGAAACCTTAGGGAACGTGATTTTCGGAACGAACATGATCCAGAGGACTTGGACCCTACGTCAAGACATCAACTAGGAAGGCACGAGGTAGGGGGCGTGCCTACCCCCCAGGCGCGCCCTCCACCCTCGTGGGGCCCACGTTGCTCCACCGACATACTTCTTCCTCCTATATATACCTACGTACCCCCAAACTACCAGATACGGAGCCAAAACCCTAATTCCACCGCCGTAACTTTCTGTATCCGTGAGATCCCATCTTGGGGCCTTTTCCGGAGCTCCGCCGGAGGGGGTATCGATCACGGAGGGCTTCTACATCAACACCATAGCCTCTCCGATGAAGTGTGAGTAGTTTACTTCAGACCTTCGGGTCCATAGTTATTAGCTAGATGGCTTCTTCTCTCTTTTTGGATCTCAATACAAAGTTCTCCCCCTCTCTTGTGGAGATCTATTCGATGTAATCTTCTTTCGCGGTGTGTTTGTTGAGACCGATGAATTGTGGGTTTATGATCAAGTCTATCTATGAATAATATTTGAATCTTCTCTGAATTATTTTATGTATGATTGGTTATCTTTGCAAGTCTCTTCGAATTATCAGTTTGGTTTGGCCTACTAGATTGATCTTTCTTGCAATGGGAGAAGTGCTTAGCTTTGGGTTCAATCTTGCGGTGTCCTTTCCCAGTGACAGTAGGAGCAGCAAGGCACGTATTGTATTTTTGCCATCGAGGATAACAAGATGGGGTGTATATCATATTGCATGAGTTTATCCCTCTACATCATGTCATCTTGATTAAAGCGTTACTCTGTTCTTCTGAACTTAATACTCTAGATGCATGTTGGATAGCGGTCGATGTGTGGAGTAATAGTAGTAGATGCAGGCAGGAGTCGGTCTACTTGTCTCGGACGTGATGCCTATATACATGATCATACTTGTCTCGGACGTCAATTGCTCAACATTAATTTGTTTACCCACCGTAATACTTATGCTCTCGAGAGAAGCCACTAGTGAAACCTATGGCCCCCGGGTCTATTTTCCATCATATTAATCTCCCGTCAACAAGCTATTTCCTTTTCCATTTATTTTGCTTTCTTTACTTTGCATCTTTATCATAAAAATACCAAAAATATTATCTTATCATATCTATCAGATGTCACTTTTGTAAGTGACCGTGAAGGGATTGACAACCCCTTTATTGCGTTGGTTGTGAGGATTTTATTTATTTGTGTAGGTGTGAGGGACTCGTGCGTGGCCTCCTACTGGATTGATACCTTGGTTCTCAAAAACTAAGGGAAATACTTACGCTACTTTGCTGCATCACCATTTTCTCTTCAAGAGAAAACCAACGCAGTGCTCAAGAGGTAGCACAGATCACTTCGGCGTTAGTTACACAAGCTTAGAGTTCAGAAACTGCTTTCGTAAATAAGTTCAGACTGGCCGTTGAACTTGGCATGAATAAACTACAAAAAGAAGACAATGTAAATTAATTAGTTCACCTTTGGAGGACTGATTCTGCTTCAGAGTGAACATTGCATTCACCTCCTTCACTTTGAGCTGAAGAGCAGAGAACTTCGCTATCATCTTGTTTATGTTAGTACATACATGTCCTCCTACATGAGGCTCAAGCGGGTCTCGGCGATGGCTGTCGTGGTTCTAACTCTGACAGTGATGTAGGGGGGTATGTATGAAGAGGCTAGATCTCAGCTATTGGGAAGTTGTAAACACACCAAGATGTACGAGTTCAGGCCCTTCGCGGAGGAAGTAACAGCCCTACGTCTCGGTGCCCGGAGGCGGTCGACTGGATTACTGGCGTGTGAATAACAGGGGTGCGAACCCTTCATACTGAGGAGGGGGGTGGCTTATATAGAGTTCGCCGGCCCTCTCCTGCCCTCAGTAATGCAGGGCTTAAGGTACATTTAAGGTTGGGCGTTACTAGTAACGCCCCTAATAGAGTGCTACAATGACCATAAAGACTACTTAATAGCCGACCGTTTGCCTGCGGAGTGACTTCAGATCTCCTGGCGGTCGAGTGGCTAGCTTCATGGTCGAGTGGTAGCTTCTTGGTCGAGTGTCTTGGACCCGTCGAGTGAGATACCTTCAAGTCGATTGAAAGGTGACTTCTTCTAGGGATGTCCTTGTGTAGGGCTCTTTGGACGGGTCCGTGCCCCTACCCTAGGTACATAGTTTCATCATTAGCCCCCGAATGGATCGAGGTTAGAGTGGGGAAAGAGTTGGGGATCTTCCCGACTGGTTCTTTGGGCTACACGAGCGCCTCTTTTTGGGCCAATCCTCACGGATGGCGTTATCAACCTCTTTCAGTCGCCTTGATCCATTCCAGGCCTATCGTCGAGTGAATTTCTTTACTTGTGACATACTGAGCGCCGGCGCGATCGGGGTCTCCTGTTTTGACAAGTTGTTCTGTGGCCCGCGGATGTCGCAGGATTCGGATTTTGGGAAGCGCGCGGGACTGGAGCGGCCGTAGTAATCGGAAGCGATAAAGCGGAAGCTCCTCGATCCCCGTGTCGCCTTTTTCGCCACGTACTGCGCGCGCGTCTGCTGCGGGATTTGACTGGATAGCCTAGGCCTACCAGTCAGCCACTCGGAAGCGGCCCCTTATAAGTTGCCGGCTCGGGGTTTCCAAACAGTGCGCTCCCTTCTGCTTTCTTCTTCCTCTCTCCCTTCGCAAGTCCTTCCGCCACCTCCGTTCTCACCCTAGCGCCGCAAGCCCGTTCGAGATTTCGCCGACGACGATGGTGAAGGGCAAGACGACTGCTCTGGAGCGCGCGAAGAAGGCGGCGGCGGCGGGGAAAGGGAAGAGGTCTGCTCGGGGCAGATCTTCCTCTAGGACCGCTCTGCCCAAAGGTTGGATCCAGGGCGACTGGATGCCGTCGGTGCTCCGGCAAGAGGATCTCGACGAGATGGTCGAGGGGGGAGTCATTCCCCATGAAGCCGCGCGTCTTCCGGGGGGAGAGATCGAACCTCAACCCCGCGACGGTGAGTGCGTGCTCCTAGCCACCCACATCGACCAAGGGTTTTCTCTGCCGCCCCATCCTTTTTTCCAGAGCTTCTTGAACTTCTTCGGAGCGCAGCTCCACCACTTTACTCCCAACTCCATTGTATACCTTGCTGCTTTCATTTCCATGTGTGAGGCTTTCTTGGGTTGCCGCCCCCATTGGGGACTTTTCAAGCACATCTTTACCTACCGTTCTCAATCGGTCAAGAAGGCCAAGTCGAGTGACGAGAGGACGCAGGTGATCCAGTTGTGCGGGGGCTTGGCGATTCAGACGAGGGGGAAGAGCTGTTTTCCATCCATTACTTTCCCGGAGTCGGTCCGTGGTTGGCAGGCGACCTGGTTCTACTGTCAGGACCAGGCGACCCCAGGACAGTCGACTGGTCTTCCTCCTTTCTCCCTCGACCGAGCTGAAAAACCCGCTTCTCTGAAAGTGACGCCGGAGGAAAGGGCCCAAGTCAAAGTGTTGGCCGGTCGAGTGGTCGAGCTTGTCCGTGAGGGTGTGACTGGGATGGACCTGCTGGAGGTCTTCCTCCAGAGACGCATCCAACCGCTCCAGGCTCGTGACCACCCGATGTGGTTGTACTCGGGTCTTGATGACACCACTCGGATCCACCCGGAGGAGGTCACCGACGAGATGCTGGAGGGGTGGCTGTCGAGCATCACGGGGAACAAAGACAACCCTTGAGGAGCCAGGAGGGTAACTCCACTCGACAACTCGTATGAAGTGGACCAGGTATGTCTTTATGCTCCCGACTGAAATCTTGCTTTCTGCATTGGTCTTCTTTGAGTTGGTCGATTGACTTTCGTCTTGTCTATTGCTTTCCAGGCAACCACCGAGATGTACTCGATGCCCAACGGGGCTCAGGAGCCAACTGAGGAAGGGGAGGCGAGCGGAGGTGAGAGTGGGGACGACCAAGGCGAGTGGGAGTCCGATGGTGAAGGAGAGGGAGACGACAACGTCGACTCCAGCGAAGAGGAGGAGGAGGTCGAACCCCCTCGCCCAGAGGGGCGGTCCAAGCACACACACGACCCAGCGCGGGAACGTGGCAAGGCGACTGCTTCTGTTGGGCAGTCGTCGAAACGCCCTCGGACCTCTTCTCCTACGCCGACTGGGAAGGTTCCCAAGCACCCACGCACGACGCTGTCCAAGCCGCCCAAGGCTCTGCCCAAGATGAAGATAGCTGTCCCTACCATTTCCAGGTAATAATAAAACTTGCTTTCCTTCGTCGACCATGGACGGATCCTTGGTCGATTCATTGAGCCAACTGACTGACTTTCGAGATTTGCAGCGCTGCTACTTCTGAGGTCTCCGCCAAGGACGACGACCAAGAGATGGAGGATGCTGTTACCTCCAACCCTGGTACGATTACTGACGTTCTGCTTTGAGTCGACTGATCATTTATTGCAACTCTGGTCGATTGAATGTTTCTCTTGCAGCCCCTCCTCATGTTATCGACCTTCTGGATGACGACGACAACGAACCGCTGAGAATGAGGAGGAACAAGAGATCGTCGGCTGACAAGACCCCCCAACCTGCTCCGGCGTCTGAGGCCATGGCTCGGGATGGTGGTGACACCACTCGGGCTTCTGTGACTTTCGCCATTCCTCTGACGAGCGTGCGGCCTTCGGCGTCGACTGCGGATCCACCTTCGCTTTTTGCTGCGTACCCCGTCCCTGAGGACCAAGCGGCTGCTGCAAAGGAGGCTATACGCCAGGCGAGGATCATGATGGAGCAAGTGAAGATGGCTTGGGAGGCCAGCCAAGCAGCCTATGACGCGAGTTCGGCTCTTCAGAGCAACGTCTAGGTCAGTCGACTCAACACTTGGTCTGTTATGATATGCTGTTTGAAGAGTCTCTTTTCCGAAGATCTTTTGTATCTGTATCTGTACACCCACTGGGTGTGTCTGCCAATCCTTGGACGAGTGGGGGCACGCTAAGTGCACCCACTGGGTGTAGTCCCCGAGACTACGGTGGACTGCTGGCAGTCGACTGTAGTCTTTACATTGTGTTGTTGTAGCTATATTTCTTCACTCAGTTTGGTCGGGCCAGGTCGAGTGGAACTGTATCCGGTCGACTGCGGGCAGTCGACTTTTTCTCTCTTTCTCTTTGTTTTTTTGGTCGAACCAGTGGGGGCACGCTGAGTGCACCCACTGGGTGTAGTCCCCGAGACTGCTGTCGAATGTTTTTGATTCAGTTGTGGTCTTAGAAACGTCATCATTGTCTCTTAGTTACTCGGAAGCAACTTATCTTAGACGTCTGTCGACTGATTTTTCTTTTTACAGAAATCTTGCGAACTTGTAGCTCGCTATACTGAGTTGGAGAAGCAGAAGATTCAACTGAACCTTGATCTGGAGCTGGCCAGAACAGAGCTGCAGAAGGTCAGAGACGGCGCCGCAGGTAAGACGACTTTGTCGACTGGTTAGCTTTTAGGCTTGAGTATCCTTCTGCTGTTTCCGATTCAATCATCATTTCTTCGCAGAAAAACTGAACGAAGCTCTGGCGAAGAAGGATCAGGACTTGGCTGCTGCCCGTAAGGAGGCTGATGACAAGACCGCTCTGGCCGTACAGAAGCTGGCTTCGGTCGACCACTTAGAAGAAGAGAATACCAAGCTGAAGACCGCTCTGAATGAAGCCAACAGGGAGTGTTCACGTTGGAAGAAGGAGAACCTCACCCTGAACGAGAAGATGGAAGGCATCGCTCGCAGGAGGGACGACCTGGAGAGCTACTTGAGGAGCCTCGCCAAGAAGTTGTACATCAAGTTTGAAGGTGCACATTCAGTTCCGACTGGTTTTTTTTGTGTCGACTCAGTCTATGAAAATTGACTTATCCTTGGATCGTGTATGCAGAGCTTTGCCAGAACTTTGAAGAGGAGACTGGGCGGATCGAAACAGGTTTGGATCCAATCAACTCTCCCGTGAAAGATGAAGCTGCCATGAATCTGCTCCGACTGGAATCTCGCATTGACAGCGTCGTGGACTACTTGGCTCGACTAAAGGTTGCCATGTCACGGATCGACCCGACACTTTGGCCAGAGGCTACGCTCCAAAACGATCTCGAGTCTCTGATGACTCGACTTAACGGAATCCCTGACCGAGTGCAGGAGTGGAAGAAGTCTTCTGCTCGGTGTGGCGCTGATGTGGCTCTGTCTCTGGTCCGCGTCCATTGCAAGGAGGCGCGAGAAGAGAAGCTGGCCGCCATCCAAGTTGCCAATACCAGGAAGCACAACTTTCAAGATTTCATGGAGACTTTCATCACTGCTGCCACCCGTATTGCAGACGGGATCGATTTGGACGAGCTCGTCGCCCCTTCCAGTCCTCCTCCTGAGGAGTGAATAACTTTTAAGCTCCACTTTAAATTTTCTTCGGAATGCCGAGTGGATTTTGTAACCATTAAACTCCCTCGAGCTGATGGCTCGATTACTTTTGGCTTGAGGTCTGGGACCTTTTAGGCTTTATCTTATCTTGATTTCTCGTTGAATATCTTCATGGTTTGGTTCGTCGAGTGGATCTTGATCTTCACTCGGAATAACCTTGTATTTGCGGCGCAGCTTCGAAGGGGAAGGTAGCAGTCGACTCGCAGATTAGGTTGTGTCTTGTACTTAGGCGAGCGTTGGGCTGCAGCTAAGCCCCCGAGTGGGAGGTTTGCTCTCCACTCGGTAGGATTTTTAAACACTTAGGCGAGCGCTGGGCTGCAGCTAAGCCCCCGAGTGGGAGGTTTGCTCTCCACTCGGTAGGATTTTTAAACACTTAGGCGAGCGCTGGGCTGCAGCTAAGCCCCCGAGTGGGAGGTTTGCTCTCCACTCGGTAGGATTTTTAAACACTTATGTGAGCACTGGGCTGCAGCTAAGCCCCCGAGTGGGAGGTTTGCTCTCCACTCAGTAGGATTTTTTCAAACTTAGGCGAGTGCCTGACTGCAGCTAAGTCTCTAAGTGGGAGAACTTAGGCAAGTACTGGACTGCAGCTAAGCCTCCGAGTGGGAGGTTTGCTCTCCACTCGGTAGGATTTTTTCAAACTTAGGCGAGTGCCTGACTGCAGCTAAGTCTCTAAGTGGGAGAACTTAGGCGAGTACTGGACTGCAGCTAAGCCTCCGAGTGGGAGGTTTGCTCTCCACTCGGTAGGATTTTTTCAAACTTAGGCGAGTGCCTGACTGCAGCTAAGTCTCTAAGTGGGAGAACTTAGGCGAGTACTGGACTGCAGCTAAGCCCCCGAGTGGGAGGTTTGCTCTCCACTCGGTAGGATTTTTTTCAAACTTAGGCGAGTGCCTGACTGCAGCTAAGTCTCTAAGTGGGAGAACTTAGGCGAGTACTGGACTGCAGCTAAGCCCCCGAGTGGGAGGTTTGCTCTCCACTTGGTAGGATTTTTTCAAACTTAGGCGAGTGCCTGACTGCAGCTAAGTCTCTAAGTGGGAGAACTTAGGCGAGTACTGGACTGCAGCTAAGCCCCCGAGTGGGAGGTTTGCTCTCCACTCGGTAGGATTTTTTTCAAACTTAGGCGAGTGCCTGACTGCAGCTAAGTCTCTAAGTGGGAGAACTTAGGCGAGTACTGGACTGCAGCTAAGCCCCCGAGTGGGAGGTTTGCTCTCCACTCGGTAGGATTTTTTCAAACTTAGGCGAGTGCCTGACTGCAGCTAAGTCTCTTAAGTGGGAGAACTTAGGCGAGTACTGGACTGCAGCTAAGCCCCCGAGTGGGAGGATTGCTCTCCACTCGGTAGGATTTTTTCAAACTTAGGCGAGTGCCGGACTGCAGCTAAGTCTCTAAGTGAGAGAACTTGGGTGAGTGCTGGACTGCAGCTAAGCCCCCGAGTGGGAGGATCGCTCTCCACTCGGTGGGATTTTAAACACTTAGGCAAGCACTGGGCTGCAGCTAAGCCCCTGAGTGGGAGTCTGGCTCTCCACTCGGTAGGATTTTTCGAACTTAGGCGAAACGGATTCGCAGCTAAGTCACCCACTGGGGGATTTCGTAAGCAAACAGAAGTGACTGCAATTATTGGAACACTCTTGTCTTTGATAAAAATAAACTGCAGAAATTTTTCTTATTACATCTCGTCCGAGGGAGGAATTCAAGTGTAAAAGGGGCGGAGTAGTTCCGCATTCCAAGCTCGTGGCTCGTCGATCTGGCGATCAACATTGTAGAGGTGATACGCTCCATTGTGGAGGACTTTGGTGACGATGAAGGGGCCTTCCCAAGTAGGAGCAAGCTTGTGTGGTTTCTGTTGATCCACTCGGAGGACCAAATCTCCTTCTTGGAAGGCTCGACTCTTCACATTCCGGGCGTGGAATCGACGCAAGTCTTGCTGATAAATGGTCGATCTGATCATGGCCATCTCCCTCTCTTCTTCTAGGAGGTCGACTGCGTCTTGCCGGGCCTGTTCTGCTTCATCTTCGGTGTAAAGCTCGACTCGGGGCGCGTTGTGAAGAAGATCACTTGGCAGAACTGCTTCGGCTCCATAAACCAGAAAGAATGGAGTTCTTCCAGTCGACCGGTTAGGGGTGGTCCTCAATCCCCACAGAAATGACGGAAGCTCGTCGACCCAAGCACCTGCCGCGTGCTTGAGATCACGCATCAGTCGAGGCTTTAGTCCTTTGAGAATCAGACCATTTGCTCTTTCAGCTTGTCCATTCGACTGGGGATGGGTGACCGATGCGTAGTCGACTTGAGTGCCTTGAGAGGCGCAAAAAGCTTTGAACTTGTACGAATCAAAGTTTGACCCATTGTCAGTGATGATGCTATGCGGGACTCCATATCTGAATGTTAGCCCTCTGACGAAACTGATAGCAGTGCAAGCATCAAGATTCTTGATAGGCTTAGCTTCAATCCATTTGGTTAAATTGTCGACTGCCACAAGCACATGAGTGAAACCACTTCTGCCTGTTCTCAGTGGACCAACCATGTCTAGTCCCCAGACAGCAAAGGGCCAGACGAGTGGAATGGTCTTCAGGGCTGACGCAGGCTTGTGTGACATGTTAGAGTAGAACTGCCACCCTCCACACTTGTCGACTATCTCTTTTGCCATCTTATTTGCTCTAGGCCAGTAAAATCCCGCTCGGTATGCTTTAGCCACAATGGTCCGAGAGGACGCATGGTGACCACAGGTCCCCGAGTGGATATCATCAAGCATTATCCAACCCTCTTCTGGTGTTATGCACTTCTGACCAATTCCAGTCGCGCTTTCTCTATACAACTGCCCCTTTATGACTGTGAAGGCCTTGGATCGGTGGACGATCTGTCGAGCCTCTTCCTCCTCCTCTGGGAGTTCTTTCCTTAGGATATACGCGATGTACGGTATCGTCCAGTCGGGAGTGATTGTCAAGACTTCCGTGATTAGGTCGACCACAGCAGGAACTTCGACTTCACTCGGATCTCTGGCACTTTTCGGCTGCGGGGCTTCTTCTGTAAAAGGATCTTCTTGGACCGACGGCGAGTGAATGTGCTCCAGGAACACGTTGCTGGGAATGGCTTCTCTCTTGGAGCCTATCTTTGCCAAATCGTCAGCTGCCTGATTTTTTAGTCGGGGGATGTGATGAAGCTCCAACCCCTCGAATTTCTTTTCTAGCTTTCTCACTGCATTGCAATAACCAGTCATAGCCGGACTTCTGACGTCCCAATCCTTCATCACCTGATTAACTACCAAATCTGAGTCGCCATAGACCATGAGGCAACGGACGCCGAGTGAAATGGCCATGCACAACCCGTACAAAAGTGCTTCATATTCTGCTTCATTATTGGAGGAATCGAAGTGAATCTGGAGAACATATCTGAGCTTATCTCCTCGGGGGGGAGACTAGAACTACCCCAGCACCGGAACCATTCAGCATCTTAGATCCATCGAAGAACATGGTCCAGTGCTCCGAGTGAACTTGAGTCGGAAGTTGCTGTTCAATCCACTCGGCGATGAAATCTGCGATTGCTTGGGACTTGATAGCCTTCTTTGCTTCAAACTTGATATCTAAGGGAAGGAGTTCAATCGCCCACTTGGCCACTCGACCAGTTGCATCTCTGTTATGCAGAATCTCTGACAGTGGGGCGTCGCTGACGACTGTAATGGAGTGGTCAGAGAAGTAATGTGCAACCTTCTTCGTGGTCATGTAAATCCCATATACAAGCTTCTGGTAGTGAGGGTATCTTTGTTTTGAAGGGGTCAAAACTTCAGACAAATAATAGACTGGGCGCTAAACTCTGAAGGCCTTTCCTTCTTCTTCCCGCTCGACCATAAGTACTGTACTGACAACTTGTCCTGTGGCTGCAATGTAAAGCAGCAGAGGCTCTTTGCTGATTGGGGCAGCAAGCACCGGCTGGGTGGAGAGCAGAGCTTTGAGCTCTGTGAATGCTGCGTCAGCTTCTGGAGTCCACTCGAACTTGTCAGACTTCTTCATCAGTCGGTAAAGAGGCAACACCTTTTCACCGAGACAAGAAATGAATCGACTTAGAGCGGCCAAGCAGCCTGTAAGCTTTTGGACATCGTGCACGCGTACAGGACGCTTCATCCGGAGTATGGTGCCAACTTTTTCAGGATTGGCATCGATCCCCCGTTCGGAAACGAGAAAACCGAGTAACTTTCCACCTGGAACTCCGAACGTGCACTTTGACGGATTGAGCTTGATATCATACCTCCTGAGGTTGGCAAAGGTTTCAGCAAGGTCAGCCCGCAGGTCGGAACCTTTCCGTGACTTGACCACAATATCATCCATGTATGCCTCCACATTCCGACTGATTTGAGTGAGTAGACACTTCTGAATCATTCTCATGAACGTGGCTCCGGCGTTCTTGAGGCCGAACGGCATGGTGACGTAACAGAAGCATCCGAATGGAGTGATGAAAGCTGTTCTGATCTCGTCGGGTCCATACAGACGGATCTGATGGTACCCGGAATAGGCATCTAGAAAAGACAATCTCTCGCACCCCGCAGTCGAGTCGACTATTTGGTCGATGCGAGTGAGAGGAAAATGATCTTTCAGGCAGGCCCAATTGATATGTTTGAAATCAATGCACATGCGAAGTGACTTGTCCTTCTTGGGGACCATGACGACATTGGCGAGCCACTCGGAGTGGTAAATCTCCCGGATGAACTCCGCTGCTAAGAGCCGAGCTACCTCCTCGCCAATGGCTTGCTTCTTCTGGACGGCGGACCGTCGAAGATGTTCCTTCACAGGCTTGAATTTTGGGTCGACTCGTAGACGGTGCTCTGCCGCCCTCTGGAAACTCCAGGCATGTCAGAGGGCTTCCATGCGAAGATGTCCCAGTTCTCACGGAGGAGCTGGACGAGCGCTTCTTCCTATTTGGAGTCGAGCGTCGTTGAGATGTGAGTCGGGGCAGCATCGGGGTCGGTCGGGTGAATGTGGACTGGCTTTGTTTCACCGGACGACTGAAAAGCTGATTCTGAAGCAGGCTTCTTGGCTCGTAGCAATTCACTCGGATCGGCAGTCTTTTGATACTCTTGCAGCTCGACCACTGCCATCTGAGTGTCAGCGATCTTTGAGCCTTTCTGAAAACACTCTTCTGCTTTCTTTTGGTTGCCTGTAACAGTGATTACACCTTTAGGGCCAGGCATCTTCAGTTTGAGGTACACGTAACATGGTCGATCCATGAAGCATGCGTAAGCTGGCCTGCCCAAAATGACATGATAAGCACTTTGGAAGTCCACAACCTCGAATGTCAACTTTTCCTTGCGGTAATTCTTTGAATCGCGGAAAACCACATCAAGAGCAGTCTGGCCGAGTGATTCGGCTTTCTTGCCAGGAATGACTCCGTGGAAGCTCATGTTACTGGTACTTAGTCTGGACATCGGAATGCCCATTCCTTTCAAAGTTTCGGCGTATAGTATGTTCAGGCCACTGCCACCATCCATCAGGACTTTGGTCAGTCGAGTGCCTTCGACAATTGGATCGACCACCAAAGCTTTCCTCCCAGGGGTGGCAATGTGCGTAGGGTGATCAGACTGGTCGAACGTGATGGCAGTCTGAGACCACTTCAGATAACTGGGTGTTGCCGGAGCAACCATATTCACCTCACAGTTGATGACTTTCAGTCGACTTTTGCTTTCGACATCAGCAAAAATCATCAGGGTGGAATTGATTTGGGGGTATCCGCCGTCGCTATCTTCCTTGTCCTCGACTCTGTCTGACTCTTTTTCCTTATCCTTGGACTGTTTGCCTTGAAACTGCTGGATTAGGAGCCGGCACTGTCGAGTGGTATGCTTTGGGTAAATAAAATTACCCTCTTCATCTTTCTTGGTGTGGATGTGACATGGCAGGTCCAAAACATCGTTTCCATCCTGATCCTTGACTTTCTTGGGCTTCCAGGTGCCCTTGGGTTTTCCCTTGAAGTTTCCTTGGGCTACGGCCAGGGCCTCCCCAGGAGCGGCTGGCTCGGCCTTCCGCTTCTGTTTTCGACTGGAGTTTCCTCCGGTTTCTTGGGCGACTTCCTTGTGCTTGCCACTCCGGAGTCGGTCCTCGTCTTCACCATTAGCGTACTTGGTGGCAATCTCCATCATCTGATTCAGAGACATCTCTCCAGTTCGACCGAACTTCAGATTCAACTCTCTGTATTTAACGCCTTCCTTGAAGGCACAAACTGCTTGATGGTCTGGCACATTCTCAACCGAGTGATGTAGTGTGATCCACCTCTGGATGTATTCCCTCAGAGTTTCATTCGGCTTCTGCACGCAAGACCGCAACTCTGTAAGACCTGCAGGTCGCTTGCATGTTCCTTCAAAGGTTGTGATAAACACTTGGGAGAGGTCCTCCCAAGTGTAAATGCTGCTGGGTGCCAACTGATTTAGCCACGCTCTGGCTGAGCCCTCTAACATGAGAGGCAAATGCTTCATGGCCACCTCATCATTGCCACCGCCAATCTTTACAGCCACTCGGTAATCTTCGAGCCAAGTGTCAGGCTTAGATTCACCGGTGAACTTGCTGATTCCAGTCGCCAGCCTGAAATTGGGAGGAATAACTGCGGCTCTGATGGCTCGACTGAAACACTCTAGCCCTGAAGCATGTACTCCGCTGCTGGCAGGCGCATCTCTGTTGTGGCCTTCTCAATGAGCTCTGTTCTTGTCAACCAAACCTTGAACGAGGATGGATCTCGCATCAAAGCCTGGGTCCCTGGGGTCAACTGGAATCCTCTGCCCAACACTATGAGGGCGTCTGTCATCTTGCCGTCAAGGCGGATACGACCCACTCCTCGGGGGAGGGGTTGGCACTCGACGTCGATCATCACGATTGAACCGGTGATCATACTGCTCATTCCTCCTGTACTGATCATGCTGGTCACCACGTCCCTCACGCCTCGGGGGCGATCTCGGGCTGTGAGCCGACTGGACTGTATCTGTTGCAACCGATCGACTGTGGATCCTGTTCCGCGACTGAGAAACAGCGGAATTCTGGTTTCCCGCCGCCCGGAGCAACGCTCTGATCTGTAACAAGCCCCTGCCAGCCTCCGACTGGGAGGGCTGAATCGATTCTGCTATACGGGCTGCAGCGGCCAAATTCTGAACTAGGGTTCGGTATACCTGCGTCAGCGGGAAGAGCTGACGTCGACTAGACTCGGGAGCCCGCTGACACGCTTGCTCGTCGAGTGCTCGCTGGAGATTCTCCAGTCGAGTGCGCTCGGCCAAATTAGCCAAGCGCGCGTCCTCCAAGGCCCGGGCCTCGGGGGACTCTCCGACGATAGGAGTGCGGAGTGCGTCCGTTTTCCGGCGGCGAAGCTCCTCTCGCTGCAATGACGTGAGAGGTTCGGGGAGATACTCATCGTGGGGATGCGACGGGTCGCCCCCACCCGCGCCTCCACCAGTGCGAGGGAAACCGGGAGGACTGTGCGTTCCATCGACCGCCAGGATCTCAGCCGCTGGGTCGCTGCTGTCGCACTCGGATGCGGTCTCCGCGGAGCCAGTCGAACAGGCCGCAGAGGGATTCGTCGGGCTCGATTGCCGCGACTTGCGGGGCGGCCGACTGGCGAGCCACGGCATGCCTCACCCACCTCTGAAGTCTCGACCGACCGGAGCGCTTGCGCCGGTGGGAGACAGAGTGGGGAGACGATACGGGGGCCGATCGATACTGGGTCGACGGCTGCCGCAGGAGGACGCCACGAACGCATGCGCGGAAATGCGTCGCACCGCGGACGGGGAGCGCGTCGATGTCGAGTGGCGCCTCCTGAAGCCAGGCGGAGTCATCGGCGATGAACGTGAGCGCGCCGAGGCGGATCTCGCGGCCCTCCACCAAAACTCCGCACGAAACCATGATCAAAAGGATCGGAAAAATCGCAACTTCTCCAATCAGGCGCTAAGATTCCGGCCCCACGGTGGGCGCCAACTGTCGTGGTTCTAACTCTGACAGTGATGTAGGGGGGTATGTATGGAGAGGCTAGATCTCAGCTATTGGGAAGTTGTAAACACACCAAGATGTACGAGTTCAGGCCCTTCGCGGAGGAAGTAACAGCCCTATGTCTCGGTGCCCGGAGGCGGTCGACTGGATTACTGGCGTATGAATAACAGGGGTGCGAACCCTTCATACTGAGGAGGGGGGTGGCTTATATAGAGTTCGCCGGCCCTCTCCTGCCCTTAGTAATGCAGGGCTTAAGGTACATTTAAGGTTGGGCGTTACTGGTAACGCCCCTAATAGAGTGCTACAATGACCATAAAGACTACTTAATAGCCGACCGTTTGCCTGCGGAGTGACTTCAGATCTCCTGGCGGTCGAGTGGCTAGCTTCATGGTCGAGTGGTAGCTTCTTGGTCGAGTGTCTTGGACCCGTCGAGTGAGATACCTTCAAGTCGATTGAAAGGTGACTTCTTCTAGGAATGTCCTTTGGTATGGCTCTTTGGACGGGTCCGTGCCCCTACCCTAGATACATAGTTTCATCAATGGCCACCTTCCCATTGATCTCAGTGTACCGGCGATGTAGCTCCAGTAGTAGTGACAGCTGGACAGACCCATCTTCGGCGACACTCTCCACAACGTCCTCCACCAGCCTTTCAGAGTTCAATTTCAGTATGAATGAGACATGCCTGAATTCCAAACACCAATACACACCACATGACTGAACCAGACAATATATTTCTTACTTTTGGAGACTACACGTACACAATGCTAAGATGTATACTACATAGATAGAAATCTAAAGCATCAAAATTGCGTACCTCGACAGCTTGAGAGCCCTGGAAATCACCCTGCGAAGGAAACCCCAAATGAAGAAAAGAGCTACTTAGTGCATGTACGTTAGTCTGGCAGAGCACATGTGCAAGAAAGCAGAGGAGAACTCTGCAGAAGGAGAAGCTGTATATGGATGTACTCGACGACACGACGACTGCCTGATACGTCTTCAACGTATCTATAATTTTTTATTGTTCCATGTGATTATATTATCAACTTTGGATGTTTTATATGTATTTATATGCTATTTTATATGATTTTTGGGACTGACCTATTAACCTAGAGCCCAGTGCCAGTTTCTGTTTTTTCCTTATTTGAGAGTATCACAGAAAAGAAAAATCAAACGGAGTCCAATTGACCTGAAACTTTACGGAACTTATTTTTGGACCAAAAGAAGCCCACGGAGTACCGGAGATGGACCAGAAAAGTCTCGGGCTGCCCACGAGGGTGAGGGGCGCGCCCACTGTTGGGGATACACATAACAGGTAGACCCACGAAGGGTCGAAATATCATAAAGTATGGGGTCCACACAACATGTGGTTCTAGATAAATTTCATACAGACATATTATCCACTCGACCAAGCAGCATACCATCCACTCGACCAAGCAGCATACCATCCACTCGGATGACAGTTCACCACTCGACCGTACGACTCACTCGGGTATGCGAAGACCAGCAGGCAGCAAGGCAGTCAAAGCATCATTCTCACAGTGAAGGCTTGGTAGTGGGCTGGCATTATGGCATTCATACCCCACTTTGTAACATAGGAGGTGAGGGGGTGGCGCACTCTATATAAGCCACCCCCACCACTAGACTAAGAGGGTTGATTCTTCTCCTCTCTCTCTTTTCACCATTAGTATCAGGACTACGGGGATCTGTTCTCCTCTCGTTGTAATCTTCGGATACATGCTAATATAAAACAAAGTCTCTCCGGAGCACGAGACATAGAGTCGTTATCTCCACCGCGAGAGGTCCAAACTCGATAAAACCACCGTGTCACCCATATGCATCTCGATAGATCATGCTCTTTTATCCTACCCCTCTCTTATTGTCGGAATCGTTTCCACGACAGTTGGCGTCCATCGTAGAGCATGGCGTCTATTGAGCCATGATGCACATGGTTTTTCATTCATCTAATGTCCTGTTTATGCAGTTCATACGAACAACTGAAGGCACCGCAAAAGGCAGGAGAAGATACATCTCCATCCGACACTGCGAGCGTGCACGACCGTTCACAAACACATCGATCAAGTGCGGGCCTCATCTTCGAAGGCCGGTACCGCCGGACGGACGCGCAGCCGCCGGGTGGTTTGCGGCTCCTCTTCGCCGAGCACTCCGGCGGTGCCGCCTTCATGGGTGCCGATGACCTGCGCTGCTACCTTGAGTGTGTGGCTCCACTTCGCCGAGCACTACGGCGGTGCCGCCTCCATGGGTGCTGACGGCCTGCGCCGCTACCTCGAGTGTGTGGCTCCTCTTCGCCGAGTACTCCGGCGGTGCCGCCTCCATGGGTGCCGACGACCTGCGCCGCTACCTCGACTCCACGGGCGACAACCCCGATGCCACAGAAGACATCAAGGGTGAGGCGAATCGCCTGCTCGACCGGACCAACCGGGGTGGCCACCAGCGCACCTCCCGCTTCCTCTTGTTCGTTGAGCTCAACCCAATCGTCCGCCGAATGCGGCGACCGCAAGCGTTCAGCAGTCACTCAGGTGACGCGGGCGCTCGGCTGCTCCACGACCCCCAGGCCTCTGGTGCGTTCATCCGCACCGGATCGGCACCTCTGGCGGCGTTTCCGAGTCCCGTCGCTGCAGTCCTCGTTCGGGAGCAGAGGACCAACCCTGTCAATCGCGCGTCCCGCTCGCCCGTATGGTGCGTTAGCCGCATGCGAGCGCAGCCCACCGACATCCGGCCATCTCCTCGTCATACAGAAAAAGGAAACGGAGAAACGTGGGCTGACCGTTTCGCTAAGGTAATTGCCTCATTAAATGGCTCATCAGGTGAGTATTTCCAGCGTCAGTTTCCTAGTAGTAATTACTACAGCCAAAAACTCCGCTACTCCCGCGCCAGTAATTGGCGCATGCATGCATGCATGTGCAACGGCCCGTCATTAATTTCATGGATGTACTGCTAACTTGCTAGCTGGCAGGGGCGTTCTGATCCAGGAAACAATATACGTGGTTATACATGGTACTAACCTGTAGGGTCACTCGTCTGTCATGATCCCCACACATCAGTTTACTCGGACGGAACGTTTCGTTTCCAGCGACTAACACAACGACATACAGATAAGTTTTTTATATTCACATATAACTAAACGTTCATGTTTACTCGGACTAGTAAGCGTGCACGTGCAATGCACGTCTCTGCAGTGGCATGTGGGGGGCGATGACCCTACCGGTTGAGAGCACAAGGCGTGTTGAAGCAGTGGACGTCGGGGCGGCGGCCCCAAGAGCTTTGCAACTTCGACGGCATGGACCTCATGTCGTGTGGGTTGCAACTACTACGTGCATGTGGAATGCTTATCTCTTCATCGCCCATGGGAGAGTGCCTCATGACTTCTTTCGGACATGGAAGAGCGGCTTGTTCGGTGAAGCGAGTTCGCTAGCTAGTGTGTGTTTGTGTGGTTGGAGTTTCTTGTGGCATTACGGTGTTCTAGAGTGAGCTTGGCCCTTTTGTTTTGGTTTTTCGTGATTAACTGAAAAGTCTTCTGTTTAATCAATGAAACGTCAAAGTTTTTGCTTCGTGTTTGAATTTATTTGCACTCATACTCATTTACTCAACAAAAATCCAGATATATCTAATGTGTTTCTTTACCAGTAAAGAAGGCATGCTAAGCAAAAAGGATAACACCCATGCCTGCTTTGAAAATCCACCAAAGATAAAATCAAATTTAGAAGCAAGACCATAAAAAAAACCTAGAAAGTACAATTTCCTATAGTTACAAATTCATGACGTCCCTTTTCCAATTTCCAGTGAATCATGTTCATAACTTTAATCCAAATTCATTGCCAAGCCTTTGGAATAATATAAAGGAATCATCTACTGAACTGGTGGTTATATATCATACCAAATCATCTACTAAACTGGTGGTTATATATCATACCAAATTTTAAAGGAATAATATAAAGGAATCATGTTCTTAACTTTAATCCAAATACATTAATAACACCAGGGGAATAATCCTATAATCTAGCTTCAAATAACACCATCCATTGAATTTAGTTACATTTTTACTAACCGAAACAGTATAAGTGAAGATAGAAGGGAAACCGTTATTTCTGAATTTAGACATATTTACATGCTATACTTTATCTGGATATAAAGAGAGGAAATATACAACATGAGATGGAGTAGTGGAGTGAAGCGCCCGCATCAGCAGTCAATCTATGGTAGGCAAGTGAATGATGCAGTGCCATGATTGCTATTCACTGGTGACGAAGGGAAGCGGCGGATAAACAAAGGAGATGCCCCTGGCCGTCGTGCCTCTCCCCTGAGAGCCCTCCCGTTTGACGCCCGCTGTGTCAAACAGTCAAGGAATTGCACAGGGCGCTCCTCGTAATCTTGCATGCAAACAGGGCTCCAAATAGTTGAGAATTCGCACAGGGTAACTTGTTAGTATATCAAAAAAGAAACTAATGATGCTACACCAACTCTGCCCTGCTGTAGCAAACATGCAAGCTTACACCAGTGCAAATGTTATTCACATATTACTCTGCGATTCACATGAAAAATATAGAGACAAGGCCCTAAACATGCCTGATATAGACATCCAGTAAGTAAAATAGCTAGTCACACACACAGAAAAATCAGAGAAGAACCTTTAGGTAAAATCCCTAGAGTTGATGGGAAAGGCCCCACAAAGCATTGAAAGTTGCAAATTTAGCAGAGCATATAGAACCATGCTTTATATTGTCTGAGAGAACAGAGCAGCCATACGTCTTTTAAGAAATATCAGTCAGATTATATACAGAGTACCTTGCTAGGGAGAGGGATCCTCTGACATGCAAGAGGGAAGTCAGGGAGCTACAGTGGCCTCTTTGTGTAAAATATGGAAGGCAAGTTAGAGATCCGACACTGCCCAGGATCCCTAACTCAAATTATCCTAACGGAACAGCTCATAATTGTATGCATAATATGCACATAAATTAGAAAAAAAATCAATATTAGAGATGAGTAACATGTCCTAATATAATAAGGTGGATTGGCATGTACGGAAAACAAACATGTGTTGTCCCTCCAAGACATCTCTGCACGTAACATTCTTGGTTCTTTTTCCAGTGGGATGAATAAACTATGTGTAGACATGCAGAAATTATTATCACATTCCAACCGTCGGCATGTAAAAATACAAAGCAATAACTCATTGGCAATAACAAGTACAGCCTTGATCCTAAGCCCATAGTTATTTAGCACCAACAACAATTTATTAAGAAAGAAAAACACCCAGTGGAACGCACCTGAGTTGACCAGAACATGTTGTTTTTTATTAGAATGGCATTTTAACTTGAAGGAGGTAATAATACGCATCATCTACAACAGACAATGCTGGGGGCTACTAACTTATAAGCATAACACTAACCGTCACGTTAAATTCAATTTTTAAGCTCAGACCGTATCTTGAAAACGCGAAGTGCTTTTGCTCAATACTTGGTGCTACCATTGATTTTGCTCCCACTTATGCTCTCGGGTGTTGACTAAGGGAGTTACTGGAAAATAGGCCAGTCTTTGATTTTGTCTATCTTTACACTCCAGATCAACATCTCAGTTTAGTCAAATTCTTCCTTTTGAAGTCATGGGACAAGCTGAGCAGATCATTCCAATTAATTTCCTTTTCTGAGAATCTGTTCATTAACATTAGAGATGACAACTACTTCTGATTGCATTTTGCAAAATCAAAGGTAAATGACTCAAAGAAGTTTTGATTAGATCTCAATCTCTGGAAGAGTTTATCTGACAACCTGCAGAAGACTACATAATCTGAAACGTAAATATATATCAGTGCAACAGGAGACAGCTGAAACAAAGAATCTAATATGTGCGTAGTTAGCCTAATAGTTGATAATTCATAGATTATTTGTATCAATTGGAGAACGGGGAACTAAAACTGCTACTTGAAATTAATGTATGAGTCTCTAGCACTAACATTGTTCGGAATTATCATCTAAATAATTACTAATTGTATAGAGAGTATAACTAAAACTATTGAAGATTTATCTAATCAAAATTTATTTCAAAGTCTTAAGCCATACAGGAGATCGAATTTGAAAGCACATGTAGCTTCTAGGTAGAGCGCAAAGCTGGTGTACTGCAGGGATTCAGGACGCTGTAGGAGATGCACACAGGACACCACCCCTGTTGGTTCCCCTCGCTCCTGTATTTGCATGATATGGTCATGAGCAGTGCTGGTAGATGGACACCAAAAGTACCAATTTTTCTTGATCAAACGTTAGGGATTAATGCAATCTATAGAGAGGCTTCTGTAACTGCTTGAACGGGCTGTACAATAGGGCAAAGATTTCAGGATAATTGATCACTTGCCTACACTGTGAGGACATGAGTGACAGGCCATGAACTCCAACAGACAAGAGAGTAGGTGGTGTAAACAGCAGAGCGTCCGTACCTTGGATGGATCGGCCTAGGCCTTCTTCAGAGCTCAGCGCCGAAGTTCCTGGTGATTGGAGTGATCCCCATCGGTAGCTGGATATTGCTATTGCAACGAACAAGATCAGGTTCAGTTCAGGAAAAAGAACGGAAGAAAGAAAAACAGGACTGGGATTCAATCCTTGCGCTGATTTTCTTACCCCTCGAGCACCCGCCGATGTTGCCGATGTCCCCGAGCACCCGCCTGTTTCCTCCTGCAATGGCACTGCGGCACCTGGACATCATCAAAGAGAAACATGAGTAAAGATGAACGGCGACAATCCAGGGACGAACAAATGAACCAGTGACCCAACGATTGCGCCGACCAAGAGGAAGTGCAGGCGGCATGCTATGGGAACGGCGACGGTGGACCATGCGATGACCCACGGCGAACGACGCGGGAGGAGGAGGAGGGGGCGACAGGGGTCGTGCGGGCGGGACGAGGGAGGAGGCGTCGGCGTACCTGCGACAACAGAGGAGGAGAGGCACGTGCGCGACGGGCGGCGGCTCCGTGGCTCCGGCTCTCTCGCGGCGAAGGGCGGCGACCTGCAGCGTCTCTCCCCCGGCGCGCGACGGGCGGCGGCTCCGGCTCTCCCACAGCGAAGGGAGCGCCATGCGGCGACTTGCCGACGGCTCCCGCAGCGAAGGGTGGCGACCTGTGGCGGCTAACGGCTGCGAGAGGAACAACGGGGCGGCGAACGACGCGGGAGGAGGAGGAGGGGGCGACTGGGGGTCGTGTGGGCGGGACGATGGAGGAGGAGGGGGCGACTGGGGGTCGTGCGAGCGGGGCGAGATGTCGTGCGAACGGGCAGGGTGGGTTAGCTATTGATTGTGGCTTGTTGCGTGGTTGGTAGTGTTAAACATAGAATGATTAAAGGCCATTAGATTTTGATGATAGATGGATGTGATTGTTTGGATCTGTCCCTCTCATTTTTTTATAGTGGTAGTAGATAATGGCATGATGGGTAATTAAAACGTAAAACGCGTTTAGTATCTGGAGAAATATAGACCATTAGATTACAGGTTTCGATGAATAGAATGATTTGATTCTCCGCCCTCTTTTTTTTTATAATAGTAGTAGATAAAGCTCGCACTCGAACTACTGATCTGCAGGCTAAATCTTTGCATCCAAACAACAAACGTGCAGTGACTCAGCCACCCGTGTGTTGTCCTCAGTCGGATTTCACCTAGTCGGACGCGTCTACACTACTTGTCCGTCCCGTGCTTGGCCACTCGACTGCCCCGCGTATCGTCACTTCGCGGGACATGACCACTCAACCACGCGACCACTCGACTTCAGCGCTCTGTGCATTGTCACTCTACGGGGTCACGCATCGTCACTCCGCGGAACGCGATCACTCGACGCATCTTCATCAATTTGCTATCGGTTGGTCACCTCATAACCATTCGGTCGCCCCGCGTGTCGTCATCGCTTGGTCATCTCATCACCATTCGGCCGCTTCGTGCATCGCCACGCGGATGGTCACCTCATAACCATCCGGCCGCTCCGTGCGTCGCCACTCGGTTGGTCACCTCATCACCACTCGGCCGCTCCGTGCGTCGCCACTCGGTTGATCACCTCATCACCACTCGGCCGCCCCGCGCGTCGTTATCGGTTGGTCACCTCATCACCACTCGGCCGCCCCGCGCGTCGTTATCGGTTGGTCACCTCATCACCACTCGGCCGCCCCGCGCGTCGCCATCGATTGGTCACCTCATCACCACTCGGCCGCTCCATGCGTCGCCACGCGGTTGGTCACGTCATAACCATCCGGCTGCTCCGTGCGTCGCCACTCGGTTGGTCACCTCATCACCACTCGGCCGCTTCATGCGTCGCCACTCGGTTGGTTATCTCATCACCACTCGGGCGCCCTGCGCGTCGCCATCGGTTGGTCACCTCATCACCACTCGGCGCTCCGTGCGTCGCTACTCGGTTGGTCACCTCATCACCACTCGGCCGTCCCGCGCGTCGTCATCGGTTGGTCACCTCATCACCACTCGGCCGCCCCGCGCGTAGCCATTGGTTGGTCACCTCATCATCACTCGGCCGCTCCGTGCATCGCCACGCGGTTGGTCACCTCATAACCATCCGTCCGCTCAGTGCGTCGCCACTCGGTTGGTCACCTCATCACCACTCGGCCCCTCCGTGCGTCGTCACTCGGTTGGTCACCTCATCACCACTCGGCCGCCCCGCGCGTCGCCATCGGTTGGTCACCTCATCACCACTCGGTCGCTCCGTGCGTCGCCACTCGGTTGGTCACCTCATCACCACTCGGCCGCCCCGCGCGTCGCCATCGGTTGATCACCTCATCACCACTCGGCTGCCCCGCGCGTCGCCATCGGTTGGTCACCTCATCACCATTCGGCCGCCCCGCGCGTCGTCATCGGTTGGTCACCTCATAACCACTCGGCCGCCCCACGCGTCGCCATTGGTTGGTCATCTCATAACCACTCGGCCGCCCCGCGCGTCGCCAATCGGTTGGTCACCTCATCACCACTCGGCCGCCCCGCGCGTCGCCACTTGGTTGGTCACCTCATCACCACTTGACCGCTCGGCGCGTCGCCACTCGGTTGGTCACCTCATAACCATTCGGCCGCTCCGTGCGCCGCCATTGGTTGGTCACCTCATCACCACTTGGCCGCCCCGCGCGTCGCCATTGGTTGGTCGCCTCATCACCACTCGGCCGCCCCGCGCGTCGCCATCGGTTGGTCCCCTCATAACCACTCAGCCGCCCCGCGCGTCGTCATCGGTTGGTCACCTCATCACCACTCGGCCACCCCGCGCGTCACCATCGGTTGGTCACCTCATCACCACTCGGCTGCCCCGCGCGTCGCGTCTCGGTTGGTCACCTCATCACCACTCGGCCGCTCCGCGCATCGCCACTTGATACGTCTCCACCGTATCTATAATTTTTGATTGCTCCATGCTATATTATCTACTGTTTTGGACTATATTGGGCTTTATTTTCCACTTTTATATTATTTTTGGGACTAACCTATTAACCGGAGGCCCAGCCCAGAATTGCTGTTTTTTGCCTATTTCAGTGTTTCGAAGAAACGGAATATCAAACGGAGTCCAAATGGAATAAAATCTTCGGGAACGTGATTTTCTCATCGAACGTGATCCAGGAGACTTGGACCCTGCTCCAAGGAACAAAAGAGGCGGTCACGAGGGTGGGGGGCGCCCCCCTAGGGCGCGCCCCCCTGCCTCGTGGGCCCCTCGTTGCTCCTCCGGTATACTTCTTCCTCCTATATATACACACCTACCCCCAAACGATCAGAACAGGAGCCAAAAACCTAATTCCACCGCCGCAACTTTCTGTATCCATGAGATCCCATCTTGGGGCCTGTTCCGGAGCTCCACCGAAAGAGGGCCGTCATCACGGAGGGCTTCTACATCATCCTAGCCCCTCCGATGAAGTGTGAGTAGTTTACCTCAGACCTTCGGGTCCATAGTTAGTAGCTAGATGGCTTCTTCTCTCTCTCTCTCTTTGAATCTCAATACAAAGTTCTTTCCCTCTCTTGTGGAGATCTATTCGATGTAATCTTCTTTTTGCGGTGTGTTTGTTGAGACCGATGAATTGTGGGTTTATGATCAAGTCTATCTATGAATAATATTTGAATCTTCTCTGAATTCTTTTATGTATGATTGGTTATCTTTGCAAGTCTCTTCGAATTAGCCGTTTGGTTTGGCCAACTAGATTGGTAGTTCTTGCAATGGGAGAAGTGCTTAGCTTTGGGTTCGATCTTGCGGTGTCCTTACCCAGTGACAGAAGGGGCAGCAAGGCACGTACTGCATCGTTGCCATCGAGGATAACAAGATGGGGTTTATTTCGTATTGCATGAATTTATCTCTCTACATCATGTCATCTTGCTTAAGGCGTTACTCTGTTTTTAACTTAATACTCTAGATGCATGCTGGATAGCGGTCGATGAGTGGAGTAATAGTAGTAGATGCAGAATCGTTTTGATCTACTTGTCACGGACGTGATGCCTATATACATGATCATGCCTAGATATTCTCACAACTATGCTCGATTCTGTCAATTGGTCAACAGTAATTTGTTCACCCACTGTAGAATACTTATGCTCTTGAGAGAAGCCACTAGTGAAACCTATGGGCCCCGGGTCTATTCTCATCATATCAATCTCCATCACTTTAATATTGCTTTGCTTTTTTTTACTTTGCTTTTACTTTTTTACTTTGCATCTTTATACCAAAAATACCAAAAATATTATATCTACCAGATCTCACTCTCGTAGGTGACCGTGAAGGGATTGACAACCCCTAATCGCGTTGGTTGCGAGTAGCCATCGCTTTGTGCAGGTACGAGGAACTTGAGCGTGGCCTCCTACTGGATTGATACCTTGGTTCTCAAAAACTGAGGGAAATACTTACGCTACTCTGCTGCATCATCCCTTCCTCTTCCGGGAAAACCAACGCAAGCTCAAGACGTAGCAAGAAGGATTTCTGGCGCCGTTGCCGGGGAGTCTACGCAAAAAGTCAACATACCAAGTACCCATCACAATCCATATCTCTCCCATTACATTATTTGCCATTTGCCTCTCGTTTTCCTCTCCCCCACTTCACCCTTGCCGTTTTATTTGCCCTCTCTCTCTATCCTCCCTCTCTTTCTCTATTCGCCTCTTTTGCCCGTTTCTTGTTTGCTCGTATGGTTGGAATAGTCGTTTATTTATTACTAAACAGAGAACCTAAGATTTATGGATCCCCACCCGCTTGCTAATCTTTTTAAGAGATCCAGCTATGTTGAACCAATTGCTAGTGAGTTTTGTGCACTAGACTATCTTTATGAAGTTTTGCTTGAAATTCGTGAATCTGAAAATTGTGATGAAGTATGTTATGAAGTGATTCACGATAGATCTTTGAATAAAAAGCATGATTGCAATGATGTTCTTATAAATTCTATTAATGACAATTGTGCTAATAATATGCAAAACCCTAAGCTTGGGGATGCTAGTTTTGTTATGTCCTCTACTTGTTGCAATGATCATGATTGGGGTGATTCTTCTTTTGATCTTGAAAACTTATTTAAACCCCATGATGAATATGAGATTGATTATAATGTTTGCAATAATATTGAAAGTGGATTTGGAAGAATGTCAACTTTAGATCCCACATATTTAGAGAATGTTCAATCTTATGAAGTTTTTGATAAAAGTGCGTTTGGGAAGGTCATGACTTTAGTTAATGTTAATCCCACTATTTCAGAAAAGTGCCAACTTTGCATGCATGTGGATCATGTTGAGAATATTTTATGTGATACTATATTGTTGAATTTGCTTATGACCCTACATGTAATTACTATGAGAGAGGAAAATATGGTTGTAGAAATTTTCATGTTACTAAATTACCTCTCGTTATGTTGAGATTGCTATTGTTTCTTTCCTCTTCCTTACATATGCTAGTTTTTGCTTGCCTTGATAATTTGTTTGCCTATAAGATGCCTATGTATAGGAAGTATGTTAGACTTAGATGTGTTTGTCACATGCTTTATGATGCTCCTTTTGTGCTTCAATTCTTGTCTTTCATGTGAGCATCATTAAAATTATCAATGCCTAGCTATAAGGCTTTAAAGAAAAGCGCTTGTTGGGAGACAACCCATTATTTTTCCTTGATGTTATTTAATAAATAAATTATTTAGCCTCTGTTTTGGTTGTGTTTTTTGTGTTTAATTAGTGTTTGTGCCAAGTAGAACCGTTGGGAAGACTTGGGGAAAGTCTTGTTGAACTTGCTGTAAAAAACAGAAACTTTAGCGCTCACGAGAACTGCTGTCATTTTTATTTGGAGAGTGCTATTTAGTTAATTATTTTTGAAGATGATTAATAGATAAATTTCTCATGTCCAGCAATTTATTTTAGAATTTTTGGGGTTCCAGATCTTGCGCTAGCTACAGATTACTACAGACTATTCTGTTTTTGACAGATTCTGCTTTTCGTGTGATGTTTGCTTATTTTGATGAATCTATGGTTAGTAAAATAGTTTATAATCCATAGAGAAGTTGGAATACAGTAGGTTTAACACCAATATAAATAAATAATGAGTTCATTACAGTACCTTAAAGTGATCTTTTGTTTTCTTTCGCTAACGAAGCTCACGAGTTTTCTATTTTGAATTTTGTGTTGTGAAGTTTTCAAGTTTTGGGTGAATTCTTTTGATGGATCATGGAACAAGGAGTGGCAAGAGCCTAAGCTTGGGGATACCCATGGCACCCCCAAGATAATCCAAGGACACCAAAAATTCAAAGCTTGGGGACGCCCCGGAAGGCATCCCCTCTTTCGTCCACTTCCATCGGTAATTTACTTGGAGCTATATTTTTATTCAGCAACATGATATGTGTTTTGCTTGGAGCGTCTTGTATTATTTGTTGAAAGCACAAGTGCTCCCTAGGTGGTTTTGATAATTGATGACAACATATCTTTTGTTGGACTAACACTTCTATCTAGCATGTTTCAGATAAGTTCAACAATGGAGTGGCATGGATGTGAAAGTGGAACCCTCAAAATGCTAAGGACAATGGATTGGCTCAAGCTCAAAAGCTCAAGACTCTTCATTTTATATTTAGTGATCCAAGATCACATTGAGTCCATAGGAAATGCCAATACTATTAAGGAGGGATGAGGTGTTGCTTAATGAGCCTCTTGCTTCATGTGCTTAGTGATATGCTCCAAAACCCTCAACTACTTTCCCATATCCACATATGACCAAAACCCTAAGCCAAACTCGGTCCTACCGATTCTTCCTATCCGGCGCCACCGAGTTTCACTTGTCATTAGCCACTGCCAAACCCTAGCAATTCGGTTCTACCGATAAGGATCTCGGTCTCACCGAGATGGGATTGCAAACTCTCTGTTACCTATTGTAATATTCTCGGTCCCACCGAGATATGCAATCGGTCCCACCGAGATTGCAATGTAAACTCAGTGTTTCCGCTTTGTAACTTTTCGGTCTCACCGAGTTTCACTCGGTCCCACCGAAAGAGCAAATCGGTCCCACCGAGTTTGCCTGACCAACTCTCTGGTTGGCTAATTACCAAACTCGGTCTCACCGAGTTTGTGTAATCGGTATCACCGAGATTACGTTATGCCCAAACCCTAACCGAATCGGTCCTACCGAGTTGCATGTCAGTCCCACCGAAATTCCTAACGGTCACTAGGTTTACCATTTCGGTCCGACCGAGTTTTCTGATTCGGTCCCACCGAGATTGGTAAATTGTGTGTAACGGTTGGATTTTGTGTGGAGGCTATATATACCCCTCCACCTCTTTCTCATTCTAAGAGAGAGCCATCAGAACACACACATCATTCCTACTCATATGTTCTGAGAGAGAACCACCTACTCATGTGTTGAGACCAAGACATTCCATTCCTACCATATGAATCTTGATCTCTAGCCTTCCCAAGTTGCTTTCCACTCAAATCTTCTTTCTACCAAATCCAAATCCTATGAGAGAGAGTTGAGTGTTGGGGAGGCTATCATTTGAAGCACAAGAGCAAGGAGTTCATTACCTACACACCATTTGTTACTTCTTGGAGAGTGGTGTCTCCTAGATTGGCTAGGTGTCACTTGGGAGCCTCCGACAAGATTGTGGAGTTGAACCAAGGAGTTTGTAAGGGCATGTAGATCGCCTACTTCGTCTGCCGCTAGTGAGGCAAGTCCTTCGTGGGCAATGGCCATGGTGGGATAGACAAGGTTGCTTCTTCGTGGACCCTTTGTGGGTGGTTGCTTCTTCGTGGACCCTTCGTGGGTGGAGCCCTTCGTGGACTCGCGCAACCGTTGCCCTTGGGTGGAGCCCTGTGTGGACTCGCGCAACCGTTACCCTTCGTGGGTTGAAGTCTCCATCAACGTGGATGTAGGATAGCACCAACTATCCGAACCACGGGAAAAACATCCGTGTCTCCAATTGCGTTTGAAATCTCCAAACCCTTCCCTTTACATTCTTGCAAGTTGCATGCTTTACATTCCACTGCTCATATACTCTTTGCATGCTTGCTTGATATGTATTGTACATATTGAATTTGTGCCTAAACTCCACTTAAACCGAAAAAGATTAAAAATTGCAACTTTAGCACTAAGTGTCTAATCACCCCCCCTTAGACACATCTACTTCTAGATCCTACATTTGTGTCTTTGTGTCTTAGTATTCCACAATCATCCTTTCTGTACACACCTTTTGAGAGAGCCATACATGAATTAAAATTTGATAGAATACTCTATGTGCTTCATTTATATCTTTTGAGCTAAGTAGTTTTGCTCTATGTGCTTCACTTATATCTTTTGAGCTAAGTAGTTTTGCTCTATGTGATTCACTTATATCTTTTGAGGTAAGTAGTTTTTCTCTATGTGATTCACTTATATCTTTTGAGCATTATAATTTTGCTCCATGTGCTTCACTTAGATCTTCTAGAGCACGGTGGTGGATATATTTTAAAGAAACTATTGATTTCTCATGCTTCACTTAAATTATTTTGAGAGTCTCTTAATAGCATGGTAATTTTCTTAATAATAATGTGCTTGGTATTCAAGATTTGTGAAACTTTCTTTTGAATGTGTTGAATACTAAGAAAATATTGAAGCATGATAATTGTTTTGAGATATGGAGGTGATAATATTAAAGTCATGCTAGTTGAGTAGTTGTGAATTTAAAGAATACTTGTGTTAAGGTTTGTGATTCCCGTAGCATGCACGTATGGTGAACCGTTATGTGACAAATTCGGAGCATGATTTATTTATTGATTGTCTTCCTTATGAGTGGCGGTCGGGGACGAGCGATGGTCTTTTCCGACCAATCTATCCCCCTAGGAGCATGCGCGTAATACTTTGCTTTGATAACTTCTAGATTTTTGCAATAAGTATATGAGTTCTTTATGACTAATGTTGAGTCCATGGATTATACGCACTCTCACCCTTCCACCTTTGCTAGCCTCTCTAATACCGCGCACCTTTCGCCGGTATCATACACCTACCATATACCTTCCTCAAAACAGCCACCATACCTACCTATTATGCCATTTCCATAGCCATTCCGAGATATATTGCCATGCAACTTTCCATAATCTAGTTCATCATGACACATTCATCATTGTCATATTGCTTAGCATGATCATGTAGTTGACATAGTATTTGTGGCAAAGCCACCGTTCATAATTTCTTCATACTTGTCACTCTTGATTCATTGCATATCCCGGTACACCGCCGGAGGCATCCATATAGAGTCATACTTTGTTTTAGAATCGAGTTGTAACCATTGAGTTGTAAATAAATAGAAGTGTGATGATCATCATTCAATAGAGCATTGTCCTAATAAAAAAAGAGAAAGGCCAAAGAAAAAAAAGAAGGCCCAAAAAAGGGGCAATGCTACTATCCTTTTTTTCCACACTTGTGCTTCAAAGTAGAACCATGATATAGCAAGTCTCATATATTGTGCTTCAAAGTAGCACCATGTTCTTCATGTGGAGAGTCTCATATGTTGTCACTTTCATATACTAGTGGGAATTTTACATTATAGAACTTGGCTTGTATATTCCAATGATGGGCTTCCTCAAAATTGCCCTAGGTCTTCGTGAGAAAGCAAGTTGAATGCACACCCACTAGTTTCTTTTGTTGAGCTTTCATACATTTATAGCTCTAGTGCATCCGTTGCATGGCAATCCCTACTCACTCACATTGATATCTATTGATGGACATCTCCATAGCCTGTTGATACGCCTAGTTGATGTGAGACTATCTTCCCCTCCTTTTTGTCTTCTCCACAACCACCATTCTATTCCACCTATAGTGCTATATCCATTGCTCACGCTCATGTATTGCGTGAAGATTGAAAAAGTTTTGAAAAAGTTAGAGTATGAAACAATTGCTTGGCTTGTCATCGGGGTTGTGCATGATTTAAATACTTTGTGTGGTGAAGATGGAGCATAGCCAGACTATATGATTTTGTAGGGATAACTTTCTTTAGCCATGTTATTTTGAGAAGACATAATTGCTTTGTTAGTATGCTTGAAGTATTATTATTTTTATGTGTAACGCCCTCGATGCGGCTATATCTCCCACGTGTCAAAGCACGACTTAGAGGCATAACCGCATTGAAAGCAATGTCGCAAGTGAGGTAATCTTCACACAACCCATGTAATACAATAAGGGAAAAGATACATAGTTGGCTTACAATCGCCACTTCACACAATTACATGAATAAAGCGTTACAACATCCAAATACAATCAAGGTCCGTCTACGGAACCAAAATAAAAGAAGAACCCCAAATGCGACAAAGGTCCCCGATCGACCCCAACTGGGCTCCACTACTGATCAACTAGAACGGAACAACACAAAGGACAAGATCTTCATTGAGCTCCTCCTGAGCTTGGTTGCATCACCTGCATGGTCTCATCGGCACCTGCAAGCTGGTTTTGGAAGTATCTGTGAGCCACAGGGACTCAGCAATCTCGCACCCTCGCGATCAAGACTTTTTAAGCTTATGGGTAAGGTAAAGGTATGAGGTGGAGCTGCAGCAAGCGACTAGCATATATGGTGGCTAAACATACGCAAAAGAGAGCGAGAAGAGAAGGCAAAGCACGATCGAGAAACTATGACCAAGAAGTGATCCTAGAACAACCTACGTCAAGCATAACTCCAACACCGTGTTCACTTCCCGGACTCCGCCGGAAAGAGACCATCACGGTAACACACGCTGTTGATTCATTTTAATTAATTTAAGGTTCAAGTTATCTACAACCGGACATTAACAAATTCCCATCTTCCCATAACCGTGGGCACAACTTTCGAAAGTTCAAATCCCTGCAGGGGAGCCCCAACTTAGCCCATCACAAGCTCTCACGGTCAACGAAGGAATATACCTCCTCCCGAGACGTTCCGGTCAGACTCGGTATCCCGGTACAACAAGACATTTCGACAGGGTAAAACTAAACCAGCAACACCGCCCGAATGTGCCGACAAATCCCGATAGGAGCTGCACATATCTCTTTCTCAGGGCACACTCAGATTGTCTTAGGTACAGGTAGGCCAGCCCAGAGTTTCCCCTGGTGGTCACCGGCAGCTGACAGGTTGGACCAACACTCAGAGGAGCACTGGCCCGGGGGGGGGGGTAAAATAATGATGACCCTTGAGTCCATGAAACCCAAGGGAAAAAGAGGCTAGGTGGCGAATGGTAAAACCAATGTTGGGCATTGCTGGAAGAGCTTTACTTAAGGCGAACTGTCAAGGGGTTCCCATTATAGCCCAACCGCGTAAGGAACGCAAAATCCGGGAACATAACACCGATATGACGGAAACTAGGGCGGCAAGAGTGGAACAAAACACCAGGCATAAGGCCGAGCCTTCCACCCTTTACCAAGTATATAGATGCATTAATTAAATAAGATATATAGTGATATCCCAACAAGTAAACATGTTCCAACCAGGAACAACATCTCCATGTTCCAACAAGGAACAAAACTTCAATCTTCACCTGCAACTAACAACGCTATAAGAGGGGCTGAGCAAAGCGGTAACATAGCCAATCAACGGTTTGCTAGGACATGGTGGGTTAGAGGCTTGGTTCAACAATATGGGAGGCATGATAAGCAAGTGGTAGGTATCGCAGCATAGGCATAGCAAAAGAGCGAGCAACTAAGCAAGCAAAGATAGAAGTGATTTCGAGGGTATGGTCATCTTGCCTGAAATCCCGCAAGGAAGAAGAACGAGTCCATGAAGAAGACAAACGGACGTAGACGAACGGATCCTCACAACACGACGTTACCGGATCCAACCCGAAGAAGCAAACACCGGAAAGAAGCACACAACATAGTAAACAACCAACACATAAACATGGCAAGATGCACAACCAAGTAAGATGCATGTCCGGTTTAATTATGAATGGCATGGCAACGTGCACAAACAACACTACAAGTTAAGTGGAGCTCAATATGCAACGGGTTGCATATTGACGGAACACCACATCAATTATTTTGTTCTCTCTCGTTTATGTACCCCAACAATATTAAATGTTCTTAACATGGCAAGGGTGAAGCAAAGTAAACTACCTATCTAGTCAAGTTTAAATGAGGCCGGAAGCAACAAACAACAATTCCGGTAAACCCCATATACATATATTAGGTTTGGTACTGTTCTGCCCTAAACACAATTTTAGAGTTATTAAACATGCAAAGTAAAGCCACCATGTTAAACTAGGAATTTTTCCACCCCATTTACATATAAAGTTTATTAAATTTGGAGTTACGGTTATTTAGTTATGAATTAAACCATTTTAGCATGGCATAGGAGCAAATTTAACCAAACATCATTTCAAACATTTTAAACATGGATGAAAATGGCATAATATGAAACTAGATGAAAATCTGGTCATGTTTCATATATAACATGTTTTAATCCGATGCACGGTTCATGAGTTATTAAATGCATGAACTCTAGGGACTTTTTTGTAAAACTGACATCTCTGGAAAATTGGAAAAATTCGCAGAACAGAAAAAACATGACATGGGCCGAATCTGGACAAGAAGCCCAACAAAGGAAAAAAGGACGGGTGCTGGGGTGGCCTCACCATGGGCTTCGGCCCGTTTGAGGAGGAGGGGTAGGCCGGCAGGGCACGCATCTGGGCCTCGGGTGCTGGCAGGCCGGCCCACTCGCGGCGCTGGATGGATCGCCCCTGCCGATCCCACTGGATCGAGGCAGGGACGGGCGCGGTCAACGGGCGCGTTCTGCTCGCTCGGTTATGAACAAATAGGAACAGCTGCAGGCGCAGCGAGACTTGCAGCTGCAGGTTCAATGCAGGGGCGAAGCAGGGAACTTGACGGGCGACGCAGGCGATGTCGCGGTCAACGCGCGGGCGAACCGAGCGAGCCGAGGCATGGGCGTCCTCCTCCCTGATTCGAAAGAAGCAGAGGCCGGGCAGGGGCCTTGGTGCGGTGGCTTCAGGCGATGAGGTGGAGCTCGGGGCACTGGCCGAAGGACGGCTCGGCCGCGGTGGATAACGCAAAGGGGAGACGCTCGGAGGAGGCCATGGACTTAGCAATGTCCTCGCTCGATGTCTCGAGCGCATGGACGAGGACGGCCGGGGCGCTGCTGGCGGCGGGACTTGGCGCTGGCGACGGAGACGAGCGGATCCGGGCGCGGCAACAAGGCTCCGGACGGCATCTGCTTGGGGCTCCCGCGGCAAGCAAGACGGAGGGCGCCGGGAATGGAGCAGATTTGGAGAGGGGAGGCGGAGCAGAGGCAAGCCGGCGGCATCCGGATCCTCTTAGCAGCCTTGCCATTCGTCCATGGAGGTCCCCTGCCCAAAGGAAAATGAGCAGAGGGATGAGCAGTGGGAGAGAAAACCAGAGAGGGAAAGGAAGGGGAACGGGGTAGCGGTCTTGTTTCTTGACGCCGGGGGTGATCGCCGGCAGCAGGTCGAGCTCCTGCTCGAGGAAGGCAGCGCACGATGGGCTGTGCTGCTTGGTTGGACGAGGATGCAAAACGAGGAGGTGGCTGGTCCGTCCGGGTGGGGTGGATGGATTGGATCGATGGATGAAGCAGTGGAGAGCGATGGGTGGCTGGTGGCTGAAATCGAGGAGGAGGGGATTTGGATCTGGGAAGATCCCGAGGTGGAAGGAGAGACCAGGTGGAGTGGCGGCGCGGTGATGGAATGGATGGGACATCTCCCTAGATTTTAGGGTTTGGTCTGGTTATATAGCAGGTAGGTGGGTTAGACTTAGGGGTATATCGTCCCTCCGATTGCAATCGAACAATCGCGAATAAAATAGCTAGGAAGTCCAAATAAGAAAACGGTGACGTTTTGTAGACGTTTGGGGATGATCCGGGCACAATGGTGGCGACAGCCCAGGTCGGGTCCGGGACAACTTTCGGACGCTCACGTGAGGGGTTTGATGCACTGTGTAGAGAGGGTTAGGCTGGGTCTGGCGGATTGTGAAGAGCGGGTTGGTCTGAGAGAAGAGGGGAGAGATGCAGCCCGGCACGGTTTCTGGAGACCGAAAACGTCTGACGTTAGACCGGCTATAATGCCGCTATAGTTTAACGGTTGGGCTATCAAACGAACTCCGAATGCGATGAAAACTTGACAGGCGGTCTATCTACACTATAATAAGACCACACGCCAACTTTCATCCCCTTCCGAAAACATTTTTCGGCCACTTATAAAATAATATTTCGGACATGTCGCGGGCGCGTGCAAGTGTGTCTGGGCTCAGAACGGACAACGGAAGGAACGAGGAGACCGGGACGGATGCAAGTTTTGAAAACATAATGATGCAATGCACATGATGACATGACAAGATGCAACACGCAAGCATATGACATGGCAACGACGGCGAATAACTGGAGGACACCTGGCACATCGGTCACGGGGCGTCAGATTATGTCAATATAAACTTTTGTCTTGAATCTTTCTAATCTGAATATTCATACCACAATTAAGAAGATTTGCATTGAAATTATGCCAAGTAGCACTCCGCATCAAAAATTCTCTTTTTATCATTTACCTACTCGAGGACAAGCAGGAATTAAGCTTGGGGATGCCTGATACGTCTCCAACGTATCTATAATTTTTGATTGCTCCATGCTATATTATCTACTGTTTTGGACTATATTGGGCTTTATTTTCCACTTTTATATTATTTTTTAGACTAACCTATTAACCAGAGGCCCAGCCCAGAATTGCTGTTTTTTTTGCCTATTTCAGTGTTTCGAAGAAACGGAATATCAAACGGAGTCCAAATGGAATAAAATCTTCGGGAACATGATTTTCTCACCGAACGTGATCCAGGAGACTTGGAACCTGCTCCAAGGAACAAATGAGGCGGTCATGGGGGTGGGGGGCGCGCCCCCTGCCTCGTGGGCCCCTCGTTGCTCCTCCGGCATACTTCTTCCTCCTATATATACACACGTACCCCCAAACGATCAGAACAGGAGCCAAAAACCTAATTCCACCACCGCAACTTTCTGTATCCATGAGATCCCATCTTGGGGCCTGTTCCGGAGCTCCACCGGAAGAGGGCCGTCATCACGGAGGGCTTCTACATCATCCTAGCCCCTCCGATGAAGTGTGAGTAGTTTACCTCAGACCTTCGGGTCCATAGTTAGTAGCTAGATGGCTTCTTCTCTCTCTTTGAATATCAATACAAAGTTCTCCCCCTCTCTTGTGGAGATCTATTTGATGTAATCTTCTTTTTGCGGTGTGTTTGTTCAGACCGATGAATTGTGGGTTTATGATCAAGTCTATCTATGAATAATATTTGAATCTTCTCTGAATTCTTTTATGTATGATTGGTTATCTTTGCAAGTCTCTTCGAATTATCCGTTTGGTTTGGCCAACTAGATTGGTAGTTCTTGCCATGGGAGAAGTGCTTAGCTTTGGGTTCAATCTTGCGGTGTCCTTACCCAGTGATAGAAGGGGCAGCAAGGCACGTATTGCATCGTTGCCATCGAGGATAACAAGACGGGGTTTATTTCATATTGCATGAATTTACATCTCTACATCATGTCATCTTGCTTAAGGCGTTACTCTGTTTTTTACTTAATACTCTAGATGCATGCTGGATAGCGGTCGATGAGTGGAGTAATAGTAGTAGATGCAGAATCGTTTTGATCTACTTGTCACGGACGTGATGCCTATATGCATGATCATGCCTAGATATTCTCATAACTATGCTCAATTCTGTCAATTGGTCAACAGTAATTTGTTCACCCACCGTAGAATACTTATGCTCTTGAGAGAAGCCACTAGTGAAACCTATGGCCCCCGGGTCTATTCTCATCATATCAATCTCCATCACTTTAATATTTCTTTGCTTTTTTACTTTGCTTTTACTTTTTACTTTGCATCTTTATACCAAAAATACCAAAAATATTATATCTATCAGATCTCACTCTCGTAAGTGACCATGAAGGGATTGACAACCCCTAATCGTGTTGGTTGCGAGTAGCTATCGCTTTGTGCAGGTACGAGGGACTTGAGTGTGGCCTCCTACTGGATTGATACCTTGGTTCTCAAAAACTGAGGTAAATACTTACGCTACTCTGCTGCATCATCCCTTCCTCTTCGGGGAAAACCAACGCAAGATCAAGATGTAGCACCACTCGGTTGGTCACCTCATCACCATTCGGCCGCTCCGTGCGTCTCCATCGGTTGGTCACCTCATCACCACTCAGCCGCCCCGCGCGTCGCCATCGGTTGGTCACCTCATCACCAGTCGGCCGCCCCGCGCGTCGCCACTCGGTTGGTCACCTCATCACCGCTCGGCCGCTCCATACGTCGCCACTCGGTTGGTCACCTCATCACCACTCGGCCACCCCGTGCGTCGGCACTCGGTTGGACACATCTACATCAATCGGTCGCCCCTCGCATCGCCATCGGTTGAACACATCTTCACCACTCGGCCACTTGCACGCCTTCAGACTGCGAAGTCATTCTACATGCAATACATTCTATTATTTCCGCATTCCCAAATATCATGTTATTCACACATAACATTCAGTCAGAGGCCATGCCACCAAGTGTACATCTACGCTCGGCTGGTTATTTTCACCCAAGTCCAACTTCCATTCTTTCGCATACATCATTCACGAACACCATGTGTTCTTCATTTCGAGTTTGCATCGGTCCTCCGGGGCTGCAACTCAATCGAAACACTACACTTCCGTTTTATTTGAGCCAGCACTTTGACAAGTTTGAACGGATCCTTCGCTCTTCCAGACTCTTGCTAGTTAACCAACAAGCCCCTTGCACTCCCAGCGGGTGTCTATGGGTGTTATTCACACAAATCATTTCAACACACATCAAATTTCCTCAAGAAATTATTTCGTTGGCTTGTGCCATTTTTTACACAAGTTACACGATCACTCGACGGCCCTATGCGCCAACTTCATCGCTGCCCGGACTCGGTCACCGTACCGGTTCTAGCACACCACAAAACTGACATTGTCGCTCTGTTGACTTCAAACACATCCGACCAACCCCTCTGTGGAATCCTCTTCATCGTATCATTGATATAGACCTCGTCAGGCATGCGACAGATAAGTCCCTTTTATAATTAAACTTCACACTTCACTTGCAAGTTTGCCTCTTTCGAGCATCACTCGGAAGCTTCTCCTCATCTTTACCCAAGTCCGGCTCGATGAATTGCAAATCATCCATTCAAAACTACATTTCTCGTATTCCGACATGTCCGTTGTCGAAGCCTATAGTACGCTCAGGGGCTACGTCACACTCGGGGGCTGCATCTCATTTGGAATGACACTCTCCTGAGTAGTCGAGTACTTCATCACCAGTCAGATCCTTCACTTCAACAAGTGCATTCGATCCGCCACTTTGACAAGTTTTATAATCACCCAGACGCTTTGCACGCCACCTTCATTCCTACTCAGACTCGGTTGTCACGCCGGTCTTGTTGCGTTGCAACCACACTACACCGACCTCGTCGCTACTTCAGCTTCGAAAGCATCTGGCTAACTCCTTCGAAGACCATTTCAGCCACTTGGCTGGACACCCAATCTTTCACTCGGCTGCCCCGCGCGTCGTCACTTGGCCACGTCGTGCGTCGTCACTCGGCCGTCTCGCACGTCACCACTCGGTTGTGCATGTGTTCACCACTCGGCCGCTCCGCGCGCTGCCTCTCGGTTGTGCATGCCTTCGCCACACGGTCGCCCCGTGCGCCGCCACTCAGTTGTGCACGTCTTCACCACTCGGCCGCTCTGCGTGTCACCACTCGGTTGTGCACTTCTTCACCACTCGGCCGCTCTGCATGTTGCCACTCAGTTATGCACGTCTTCATCATTCGACCACCTCGCACATCATGACTCGGCCGCCCCACGCGTCGCCACTCGGTTGGGCACGTCTTCACCACTCGACCGCTCCGTGCGTCGCCACTCGGTTGTGCACTCTTCACCACTCGGCCACCTCGCGCATTGCCACTCGGTTGTGCACGTGTTCTCCACTCGGCTGCTCCGCGCGCCGCCTCTCGGTTGTGCATGCCTTCACCACTCGGTCGCCCCGTGCGTCGCCACTCGAGTGGGACGTCTTCACCACTCGGCCGCTTCGCGCGTCGCCACTCGGTTGTGCACTTCTTCACCACTCGGTCGCCTGATACGTCTCCAACGTATCTATAATTATTGATTGCTCCATGCTATATTATCAACTGTTTTGGACTATATTGGGCTTTATTTTCCACTTTTATATTATTTTTGAGACTAACCTATTAACCGGAGGCCCAGCCCAGAATTGCTGTTTTTTTGCCTGTTTTAGGGTTTCGAAGAAAAGTAATATCAAACGGAGTCCAAACAGAATGAAACCTTCGGAAACATGATTTTCTCATCAGATAAGATCCAGGAGACTTGGACCCTCCGTCAACAAAGCCACGAGGCGGTCACGAGAGTGGAGGGCGCGCCCCCTGCCTCGTGGGCCCCTCGAAGCTCCACCGATGTACTTCTTCCTCCTATATATATCCACGTACCCCCAAACGATCGAGGACGGAGCCAAAAACCTAATTCCACCGCCGCAACTTTCTGTATCCAGGAGATCCCATCTTGGGGCCTATTCCGGAGCTCCGCCGGAGGGGGCATCGGTCACGGAGGGCTTCTACATCATCATCCAAGCCCCTCCGATGAAGTGTGAGTAGTTTACTTCAGACCTACGGGTCCATAGTTAGTAGCTAGATGGCTTCTTCTCTATTTTTGGATCTCAATACAATGTTCTCCCCCTCTCTTGTGGAGATCTATTCGATGTAATCTTCTTTTTGCGGTGTGTTTGTTGAGACCGATGAATTGTGGGTTTATGATCAAATCTATCTATGAATAATATTTGAATCTTCTCTGAATTATTTTATGTATGATTGGTTATCTTTGCAAGTCTCTTCGAATTATCAGTTTGGTTTGGCCTACTAGATTGGTTTTTCTTGCCATGGGAGAAGTGCTTAGCTTTGGGTTCGATCTTGCGGTGTCCTTTCCCAGTGACAGAAGGGGCAGCAAGGCACGTATTGTATCGTTGCCATCAAGGATAACAAGATGGGGTTTTTATCATATTGCATGAAACTATCCCTCTATATCATGTCATCTTGCTTAAGGCGTTACTCTGTTTTTAACTTAATACTCTAGATGCATGCTGAATAGCGGTCGATGAGTGGAGTAATAGTAGTAGATGCAGGCAGGAGTCGGTCTACTTGTCTCGGACGTGATGCCTATATACATGATCATACCTAGATATTCTCATAACTATGCTCAATTATGTCAATTGCTCAACAGTAATTTGTTCACACACCGTAGAATACTTATGCTCTTGAGAGAAGCCACTAGTGAAACCTATGGCCCCCGGGTCTCTTTCTCATAATATCAATTTCCATCACTTTATTATTGCTTTACTTTTACTTTGCTTTTACTTTTTACTTTGCATCTCTATACCAAAAATACCAAAAATATTATTTATCATCTCTATCAGATCTCACTTTCGTAAGTGACCATGAAGGGACTGACAACCCCTAAGCGCGTTGGTTGCGTTGAGCTATTGTTTTTGTGTAGGTACGACGAACTCGCGCGTAGCCTCCTACTAGATTAATACCTTGGTTCTCAAAAACTGAGGGAAATACTTACGCTACTTTGCTGCATCATCCTCTCCTCTTCGGGGAAATCCAATGCAGTGCTCAAGAGGAAGCAAGAAGAATTTCTGGCGCCGTTGCCGGGGAGTCTGCGCAAAAGTCAACATACCAAGTACCCATCACAATCCCTATCTCCCACATTACATTATTTGCCATTTGCCTCTCATTTGCCTCTCCCCCAATTCACCCTTGCCATTTTATTCGCCCTCTCTCTCTATCCTTCGTCTCTCTCTCTATTTGCCTTTTTTTCCCGTTTGCCTTTTGTTTGCTTGTGTGTTAGTTTGCTTGTTTGTCGCGATGGCTCAAGATAATACTAAATTGTGTGACTTCACCAATACCAACAACAATGATTTCCTTAGCACTCTGATTGCTCCTCTTACCGATGCTGAATCTTATGAAATTAACACTGCTTTGCTGAATCTTGTCATGAAAGATCCGTTCTCCGGCCTCCCTAGTGAAGATGACGCTACCCATCTTAATAGCTTCGTTGATTTGTGTGACATGCAAAAGAAGAAAGATGTCGATAATGATATTGTTAAATTGAAGCTATTTCCTTTTTCGCTTAGAGATCGTGCTAAAGCTTGGTTTTCATCTTTGCCTAAAAATAGTACTGATTCATGGAACAAGTGCAAAGATGCTTTTATCTCTAAGTATTTTCCTCCCGCTAAGATCATCTCTCTTAGAAACGATATTATGAATTTTAAACAACTTGATCATGAACATGTTGCACAAGCTTGGGAGAGAATGAAATTAATGATACGTAATTTCCCTACTCATGGTTTGAATTTGTGGATGATTATACAAAAAAATTTATGCCGGATTGAATTTTGCTTCTAGAAATCTTTTAGATTCGGCCGCGGGAGGCACTTTTATGGAAATCACTTTAGGAGATGCTACTAAACTCCTAGATAATATTATGGTTAATTATTCTCAATGGCATACTGAAAGATCTACTAATAAAAAGGTGCATGCGATAGAAGAAATTACTATTTTGAGTGGAAAGATGGATGAACTTATGAAATTATTTGCTAATAAGAATTTTTCTTCTGATCCTAATGATATGCCTTTTTCTACTTTGATTGAGAATAATAATGAATCTATGGATGTGAATTTTGTTGGTAGGAACAATTTTGGTAACAACGTGTATAGAGGAAATTTCAATCCTAGGCCTTATCCTAGTAATCCCTCTAATAATTATGGTAATTCCTACAACAATTCTTATGGAAATTATAATAAGATGCCTTCTGATTTTGAATCTAATATTAAAGAATTTATTTCTTCGCAAAAGAATTTTAATGCTATGATTGAAGAAAAATTGCTTAAGATTGATGATTTGGCTAGGAACGTTGATAGAATTGCTCTTGATGTTGATTCTTTGAAACTTAGATCTATTCCACCTAAGCATGATATCAATGAGTCTCTCAAAGCCATGAGAATTTCCATTGACGAGTGCAAAGAAAGAACCGCTAGGATGCGTGCTAAGAAAGATGCCTTTATAAAAGCGTGTTCTTCTAGTTTCTATGAAAATAATGATGAAGATCTTCAAGTTATTGATGTGTCCCCTATTAAATCTTTGTTTTGCAATATGAATCTTGATAATGATGGGACTGAATATGATCCACCTTTACCTAGAAGGCGTTCTAAGAATTCAGAATTTGTTGATCTTGATGCTAAATTTGATAAAAGTGGGATTGAAGAAATTAAAACCCTAGATATTGCTAAACCAACTATATTGGATTTCAAGGAATTTAACTATGAAAATTGCTCTTTGATTGATTGTATTTCCTTGTTGCAATCCGTGCTAAATTCTCCTCACGCTTATAGTCAAAATAAAGCGTTTACTAAACATATCGTTGATGCCTTGATGCAATCTTATGAAGAAAAACTTGAATTGGAAGTTTGTATCCCTAGAAAACTTTATGATGAGTGGGAACCTTCTATTAAAATTAAAATTAAAGATCATGAGTTTTATGCTTTGTGTGATTTGGGGGCTAGTGTCTCTACTATTCCCAAAACTTTGTGTGATTTGCTAGATTTCCGTAATTTTGATGATTGCTCTCTAAACTTGCATCTTGCGGATTCCACTATTAAGAAACCTATGGGAAGAATTAATGATGTTCTTATTGTTGCAAATAGGAATTATGTGCCCGTAGATTTTATCGTTCTTGATATAGATTGCAATCCTTCTTGCCCTTTTATTCTCGGTAGACCTTTCCTTAGAACGGTTGGTGCAATTATTGATATGAAGGAAGGGAATATTAGATTTCAATTTTCATTAAAAAAAGGGCATGGAACACTTTCCTAGAAAGAAAATAAAATTACCATATGAATCTATCATGAGAGCCACTTATGGATTGCCTACCAAAGATGGCAATACCTAGATCTATTCTTGGTTGTTATGCCTAGCTAGGGGCATTAAACGATAGCGCTTGTTGGGAGGCAACCCAATTTTATTTTTATTCCTTGCTTTTTTTCCTGTTTAGTAATAATAATTTATCTACACTCTGTTTTGGTTGTGTTTTTTGTGTTTAATTAGTGTTTGTGCCAAGTAGAACCGTTGGGAAGACTTGGGGAAAGTCTTGTTGAACTTGCTGTAAAAACAGAAACTTTAGCGCTCACAAGAACTGCTGTCATTTTTATTTGGGAAGTTATATTTAGTTAATTATTTTTGCATATGTTTAATAGATAAATTCCTCACGTCCAGCAATTTATTTTAGAATTTTTGGGGTTCCAGATCTTGCGCTAGCTACAGATTACTACAGACTGTTCTGTTTTTGACAGATTCTGTTTTTCGTGTGTTGATTGCTTATTTTGATGAATCTATGGCTAGTAAAATAGTTTATAATCCATAGAGAAGTTGGAATACAGTAGGTTTAACACCAATATAAATAAATAATGAGTTCATTACAGTACCTTGAAGTGGTCTTTTGTTTTCTTTCACTAACGGAGCTCACGAGATTTTCTACTTTAAGTTTTGTGTTGTGAAGTTTTCAAGTTTTGGGTAAAGATTTGATGGATTATGGAACAAGGAGTGGCAAGAGCCTAAGCTTGGGGATTCCCATGGCACCCCCAAGATAATCTAAGGACACCTAAAATCCAAAGCTTGGGGATGCCCCGGAAGGCATCCCCTCTTTCGTCTACTTCTATGAGTAACTTTACTTGGAGCTACATTTTTATTCACCACATGATATGTGTTTTGATTGGAGCATCTTTTATTATTTGAGTCTTTGCTTGTTAGTGTACCACAATCATACTTGCTGTACAAACCTTTTGAGAGAGCCATACATGATTTGGAATTTGATAGAATACTCTATGTGCTTCACTTATATCTTTTGAGCTTTATAGTTTTGCTCTAGTGCTTCACTTAAATCTTTTAGAGCACGGTGGTGGATTTTTTTTATAGAAACTATTGATCTCTCATGCTTCACTTAGATTATTTTGAGAGTCTTAATAGCATGGTAATTTGCTTAAAATCCTAATATGCTTGGTATGCAAGATTAATAATAAACCTTTCGTATGAGTGTGTTGAATACTAAGAAAAGTTTGGTGCTTGATGATTGTTTTGAGATATGGAGGTAATAATATCAAAGTCATGCTAGTTGAGTAGTTGTGAAATTGAGAAAATACTTGTGTTGAAGTTTGCAAGTCCCGTAGCATGCATGTATGGTAAACGTTATGCAATAAATTTGAAACATGAGGTGTTATTTGATTGTCTTCCTTATGAGTGGCGGTCGGGGACGAGCGATGGTCTTTTCCTACCAATATATCCCCCTAGGAGCATGCGCGTAGTGCCGAGGTTTTTTGATGACTTGTAGATTTTTGCAACAAGTATGTGAGTTCTTTATGACTAATGTTGAGTCCATGGATTATACGCACTCTCACCCTTCCATCCTTCCTAGCCTCTTCGGTACCGTGCATTGCCCTTTCTCACATTAAGAGTTGGCACAAACTTCGCAGGTACATCCAAACCCCGTGATATGATACGCTCTTTCACACATAAACCTCCTTATATGTTCCTCAAAACAGCCACCATACCTACCTATTATGGCATTTCCATAGCCATTCCGAGATATATTGCCATGCAACTTTCCATCATTCCGTTCATCATGACACATTCATCATTGTCATATTGCTTAGCATGATCATGTAGTTGACATAGTATTTGTGGCAAAGCCACCGTTCATAATTCTTTCATACATGTCACTCTTGGTTCATTGCATATCCCGGTACACCACCGGAGGCATTCATATAGAGTCATCTTTGTTCTAGTATCGAGTTGTAATCATTGAGTTGTAAATAAATAGAAGTGTGATGATCATCATTATTAGAGCATTGTCCCAAGTGAGGAATAAAAAAAGGCCATAAAGAAAAAAGAGAAGGCCCAAAAAAATGAGAGAAAGAAGAGAGAAGGGACAATGTTACTATCCTTTTACCACACTTGTGCTTCAAAGTAGCACCATGATCTTCATAGTAGAGAGTCTCTCATGTTATCACTTTCATATACTAGTGGGAATTTTTCATTATAGAACTTGGCTTGTATATTCCAACAATGGGCCTCCTCAAGTGCCCTAGGTCTTCGTGAGCAAGAAAGTTGGATGCACACCCACTAGTTTCTTTTGTTGAGCTTTCATACATTTATAGCTCTAGTGCATCCGTTGCATGGCAATCCCTACTTGCATTAACATCAATCGGTGGGCATCTCCATAGCCCATTGATTAGCCTCGTTGATGTGAGACTTTATCATTTTTTGTCTTCTCCACATAACCCCCCTCATTATATTCTATTCCACCCATAGTGCTATGTCCATGGCTCGCGCTCATATATTGCGTGAAAGTTTATAGGTTTGAGATTACTAAAGTATGAAAAAATTGCTTGGCTTGTCATCGGGGTTGTGCATGATGAGAGCATTCTTGTGTGACGAAAATGAAACATGACTAAACTATATGATTTTGTAGGGATGAACTTTCTTTGGCCATGTTATTTTGAGAAGACATAATTGCTTAGTTAGTATGCTTGAAGTATTATCATTTTTATGTCAATATGAACTTTTGTCTTTCAATCTTTCAGATCTGAATATTCATACCACAATTAAGAGGAATTACATTAAAATTATGCCAAGTAGCACTCCGCATCAAAAATTCTATTTTTATCATTTACCCACTCGAGGATGAGCAGGAATTAAGCTTGGGGATATTTGATACGTCTCCAACGTATCTATAATTTTTGATTGCTCCATGCTATATTATCTACTGTTTTGGACTATATTGGGCTTTATTTTCCACTTTTATATTTTTTTGGGACTAACCTATTAACCGGAGGCCCAGCCTAGAATTGCTGTTTTTTTGCCTGTTTTAGGGTTTCGAAGAAAAGGAATATCAAACGGAGTCCAAACGGAATGAAACCTTCAGAAACGTGATTTTCTCATCAGATAAGATCCAGGAGACTTGGACCCTCCGTCAAGAAAGCCATGAGGCGGTCACGAGGGTGGAGGGCGCGCCCCGCCCCCTAGGGCGCGCCCCCTGCCTCGTGGGCCCCTCGAAGCTCCACTGGCGTACTTCTTCCTCCTATATATATCCAGTACCCCCAAACGATCGGGGACAGAGACAAAAACCTAATTCCACCACCGCAACTTTCTGTATCCACGAGATCCCATCTTGGGGCCTGTTCCAGAGCTCCGCCGGAGGGGCATCGATCACGGAGGGCTTCTACATCATCATCCAAGCCCCTCCGATGAAGTGTGAGTAGTTTACTTCAGACCTACGGGTCCATAGTTAGTAGCTAGATGGCTTCTTCTCTCTTCTTGGATCTCAATACAATGTTCTCCCCCTCTCTTGTGGAGATCTATTCCATGTAATCTTCTTTTTGCGGTGTGTTTGTTGAGACCGATGAATTGTGGGTTTATGATCAAGTCTATCTATGAATAATACTTGAATCTTCTCTGAATTCTTTTATGTATGATTGGTTATCTTTGCAAGTTTCTTCGAATTGTCAGTTTGGTTTGGCCTACTAGATTGGTTTTTCTTGCCATGGGAGAAGTGCTTAGCTTTGGGTTCGATCTTGCGGTGTCCTTTCCTAGTGACAGAAGGGGCAGCAAGGCACGTATTGTATCGTTGCCATCGAGGATAACAAGATGGGATTTTTATCATATTGCATGAAACTATCCCTCTACATCATTTTATCTTGCTTAAGGCGTTACTCTGTTTTTAACTTAATACTCTAGATGCATGCTGGATAGCGGTCGATGAGTGGAGTAATAGTAGTAAATGTAGGCAGGTGTCGGTCTACTTGTCTCGGACGTGATGCCTATATACATGATCATACCTAGATATTCTCATAACTATGCTCAATTCTGTCAATTGCTCAACAGTAATTTGTTCACCCACCGTAGAATACTTATGCTCTTGAGAGAAGCCACTAGTGAAACCTATGGCCCTCTGGTCTCTTTCTCATCATATCAATTTCCATCACTTTATTATTGCTTTGCTTTTACTTTTTACTTTGCATCTCTATACGAAAAATACCAAAAATATTATTTATCATCTCTATCAGATCTCACTTTCGTAAGTGACCGTGAAGGGATTGACAACCCCTAAGCGCGTTGGTTGCGTTGAGCTATTGTTTTTGTGTAGGTCCAAGGGACTCGCGCGTAGCCTCCTACTGGATTGATACCTTGGTTCTCAAAAACTGAGGGAAATACTTACGCTACTTTGCTGCATCATCCTCTCCTCTTCGGGGAAATCCAACGCAGTGCTCAAGAGGTAGCATCGCAAAGCACGTTGCCACTCAGTTATGCACGTCTTCATCATTCGACCACCTCGCACATCATGACTCGGTCGCCCCGCACGTCGCCACTTGGTTGGGCACGTCTTCACCACTCAGCTGCTCCGCGCGTCGCCACTCGGTTGTGCACTCTTCACCACTCGGTTGTACACATCATCGCCCTTCGGCCACCTCACGCGTCACCATTAGTTGGACTTGTCTTTACCTCTACACCCCCAGCACGGGAACGGCTAAGTTACTCATATGATCAAACCTCATATCACACTCTATGGCAAGCTTACCTCTTTCGAGCATCACCCGGGGGCTACGCACAACCATTGGCCATGCCGCCCTCAGGGGTTACGCCCATTCAATCAACCCATTGATCACATCAGGAATATCTTTCTGACCATACATGCTCGTTCCATCGAAAATCTATGAGGGTAGTACTGTCCACTCGAACGATCGCCCAAATCATTTCTTGAAGTCATCTTCAGGACTGCAAAAGGGTGAAAATGACGCTCCTCTATGGATACACTTGGCCCTTATCCTAGGCTCCAAGGCGTCAGTTTCACAAACTTGGACTCAGAGATGGCATGTGTTGGTGTTCCCCCGGGATAATGAGTGGCATCTCTCCGGAGAGTCAGCCCACACACTAGCCTCGCCACTCGGGTTTCATGGCACGTCCATGTCATACCACTAGTGTATCTCCTCCGGGAGACATACGAGTGCCACCAAGTTTTTCCTCGCAGTCAACATACCCCAATCAGTTGGGAAGCACGTCCACTCGGACAAATACCCCTTTCATGCAAAAGGATGAAAACAAAGCTCCTCTACGGACACAATCTACTCTTACAAATACCCCTTACAGGCAAAATATAACGGTTAATATAATAAGTACTACTGGAATGATTACTCCCTGTAGTGTCTAGATTTTTTCTACAATCGGCAGTTTCAAAGAAGAATTCATTCACCGTATCGGGAGCACGAAGATTCAACTGCTTGACCGAGTTCCAGGCTGAATTTATTCCATGTCGAGTACACGAAGATTAGTCTGACTGACTCAGCTCCAGGCTGAGCTTACTTACCATGTCAAGCGCCTGAAGATGCATCCGATTGACTCAATTTCAGACTAAAAGATATTTACCGTGTTGACTGCGTGGATGTTTACCAGGAGACTTAAACCCTCTGTCCGACACATCTTGTCCGACAGAGGCTCGGGGACTACACCCAGTGGGTGCACTCAGCATGCCCCCACTGGAAGAGAACTCGGAAAGAAACATTTTTGCTCGATGCAAGACCAGCTCCAGATCCTCAAGTACTACTCGTCCTCCGAGTCGGAGAGGAACAAATTCTATCAGTACCAGCTAAGAATACTTTTAATTCTCTCAGACCCCCGCCGACTGCCCGCAGTTGACGGCGGTCTCGGGGACTACACCCAGTGGGTGCACTCAGCGTGCCCCCACTAGAGTAATCTCCACTCGGTACGGCCTGACCGGTCCGAGTGGCGAACAACAAACAAACAAGTTCTAAAGCTCCCGTTAGCTACCAAAATTTTTTCTATAAGGTGAGTTTAACGCTCCTCCGTGGACCTGTTTTGAGCCTTCTTCTAGGACTCAAAACGTGAAACTCATAAGTTCGGATCTAGAACCGACTCGTATTGACGTTCCTCCGGGATAAGAATGGCATCTCTCCGAGAGAACAATCCATGCGTCAATCTTGTTGCCCGGATTTAATGACACATTCATACTCTGATCACAAGTTAACCTCTTCCAAGAGATGATCGAATGTCACCAAGTTGCTCCTCGTGGGCACTTACCCAGATTAGTCGGGAAGCACAGTACCAGAATCCATTGAGATTTTGTTCAAACCTTGGTTTTCTGAAAGCACGATGATAGGTACCAAGTATTTCCGTAATCACTCGGGCCAAATTGTGTCTTTCACAAACTTGTTCTACAAAATCGCAATCGATTCGGGGGCTAATGTTGGGGATACACATAACAGGTAGGCCCACGAAGGGTTGAAATATCATAAAGCATGGGGTCCACACAACATGTGGTTCCAGATAAATTTCATACAGACATATTATCCACTCGACCAAGCAGCATACCATCCACTCGACCAAGCAACATACCATCCACTCGGATGACAGTTCACCACTCGACCGTACGACTCACTCGGGTATACGAAGACCAGCAGGCAGCAAGGCAGTCAAAGCATCATTCTCACAGTGAAGGCTTGGTAGTGGGCTGGCATTATGGCATTCATACCCCACTTTGTAACATAGGAGGTGAGGGGATGGCGCACTCTATATAAGCCACCCCCACCACTAGACTAAAGGGGCTGATTCTTCTCCTCTTTCTCTTTTCACCATTAGTCTCAGGACTACGGGGATTTGTTCTCCTCTCATTGTAATCTTAGGATACATACTAATATAAAACAAAGCCTCTCCCGAGCACGAGACATAGGGTCGTTATCTCCACCGCGAGAGGCCCGGACTCGATAAAACCATCGTGTCACCCATATGCATCTCGATGGATCATGCTCCTTTATCCTACCCCTCACTTATTGCCAGAATCGTTCCCACGACACCCACCCCCCTGGGCGCGCCCCCTGCCTCGTGGACAGCCCGGAGATCCACCGACGTACTTCTTCCTCCTATATATATCCATATACCCTCAAAACTTCGGGGAGCAGAATAGATCGGGAGTTCCACCGCCAGAAGCCTCCGTAGCCACCGAAAACCAATCTAGACCCGTTCTGACACCCCGCCGGAGGGGGGGAGGAATCCCTCTCCAGTGGCCATCTTCATCATCCCGGCGCTCTCCATGACGAGGAGGGAGTAGTCCACCCTCAGGGCTGAGGGTATGTACCAGTAGCTATGTGTTTGATCTCTCTCTCTCGTGTTCTTGAGGTGGTGCGATCTTGATGTATCGCGAGCTTTGCTATTATAGTTGGATCTTATGATGTTTCTCCCCCTCTACTCTCTTGTAATGGATTGAGTTTTCCCTTTGAAGTTATCTTATCGGATTGAGTCTTTAAGGATTTGAGAACACTTGATGTATGTCTTGCGTGGGATACCCGTGGTGACAATGGGGTATTCTATTGATCCACTTGATGTATGGTTCGGTGATCAACTTGCGGGTTCCGCCCATGAACCTATGCATAGGGGTTGGCACACGTTTTCGTCTTGACTCTCCGGTAGGAACTTGGGGCACTCTTTGAAGTTCTTTGTGTTGGTTGAATAGATGAATCTGAGATTGTGTGATGCATATCGTATAATCATACCCACGGATACTTGAGGTGACATTGGAGTATCTAGGTGACATTAGGGTTTTGGTTGATTTGTGTCTTAAGGTGTTATTCTAGTACGAACTCTATGATAGATTGAACGGAAAGAATAGCTTCGTGTTATTTTACTACGGACTCTTGAATAGATCGATCAGAAAGGATAACTTTGAGGTGGTTTCGTACGCTACCATAATCTCTTCATTTGTTCTCTGCTATTAGTGACTTTGGAGTGACTCTTTGTTGCATATTGAGGGATAGTTATATGATCCAATTATGTTATTATTGTTGAGGGAACTTGCACTAGTGAAAGTATGAACCCTAGGCCTTGTTTCAACGCATTGCAATACCGTTTGTGCTCACTTTTATCATTAGTTACCTTGCTGTTTTTATATTTTAAGATTACAAAAACCATTATCTACTATCCATATTGCACTTGTATCACCATCTCTTCATCGAACTAGTGCACCTATGCAATTTACTATTGTCTTGAGTGTGTTGGGGACACAAGAGACTCTTTGTTATTTGGTTGCAGGGTTGGTTGAGAGAGACCATCTTCATCCTACGCCTCCCACGGATTGATAAAACTTAGGTCATCCACTTGAGGGAAATTTGCTACTGTCCTACAAACCTCTGCACTTGGAGGCCCAACAACGTCTAGAGGAAGAAGGTTGTGTAGTAGACATCACTGCCATGGAGCACTTTCCACTGCTGCATGTGCTCGTCTGCGTACTTCTTCACCAGCGCCTCGCGCCCGGCATTGTTGTTGTAGAACACGCACTGCAGCAAGTCCAGGAACCTGAACGTCAGCAGAAAATTATGATTTTCCTGTGCAACTTGATTCAATCACAAAACTTCTTATATGGTAGATGACATCAATTTTTGTCCGGATGTTAGTTTCTGCATCGAAATTGAGAAGAATACAAAAGAGCTCGTTGAAGAAAGGAACAAAACTAAAAGAAAGTGCTTAGTGCTAATCTATAAAAACTACATAAGTGAAATTTCAAATACCAAAAGAGTAGTTGAAAACTACAAATAAAATTAAAATTTTTACATCCACAACTTTAGACGAAACATCCTACCAATGGCAAATTTACCATATGTGTCATCCTAATTAACAAAGATGAAGTTAGCAGCACACATGCAACATAACTTGGTAATAGCTTGTTTGAAAATAACACAAATAACTCAACGAAAGTGAAACTGAAGCAAATGTTAACCAACGCGGAGGAGTATAGGAACCTTCTTTAGGTGTTCAGATTACAACATGTAGTCCGGTTCATCGTCAGCATCTGAGTCATGCCGTGGGATCCGCAAGCTGCATCTGCTGTGTTGGCGACATCATCGTCGAAGAAAACTACCTGATCCTCACCATAAGAGCAACCAGGAAACATCCATTGACTCGATCAACAATATTCGAGAGCCTGAAAATACAAGGACGACCGGCCATATCAGGGTGTGGCACTAATCTACTCAACACTGCCATCATCAAGCAAAAGAAAATAAACCTTAAAGCTACACAAACAACTACTATCATCAGGCACAAGAAAAGAAAGCTTGAAGCTACATAAATATCAACTACCTTACAGAGGCAATTTGGTTCATTTAAAACCATCATTCGGAAATCAAAACAGTAGTTGGGAGAAAAAAAATTATACATTCAATTCACCACGTAAGCGCACAGCAAAGTAGTAGTACTCACATTTAGACTTCAGTACCTCAACAACATCAAGCTACCCATCGTAAAGAGCCTAAGGTGAGCATTCCCTAATATTAAAGAAAAGAACGGGTCAGAAAATTGCACTCTCGAATCATCTTCATGAAGGTAAATGCATCCCCCAAGATTCATTTCCCGTTCTCGAGTTCATGCATAAAAATCGCAGGGGCACAAATCAAACTGTATGTTGTCAAACCAGGAAGAATACAGGGTATCAAATGGAATGAGGGAAGCTCACCTGAGATTGAGAATCCATAGACGAGAGTATGTTGCTTGTAAACGGGCATCACCTTCGTGGCTAACAGGGGCATAGGAGTAGACAGGGGCACGCGGAGGAGGGAGGGCGGGGCACATGTTGTACGAGCTCGCCGGGCCATACGTGACGGCGGCGGCGACAGTTGATCGAGGTCGCTCGGGCTCCCCATCTTGAAGAGGGAGGCAGCATGCTGTGAGACGAGACAGCGAGACAAAGATTGGACCGAGAGCGGGTGGCGGCGCATTGAGCGGAGCATTGGGGCAACGGCACGGCGGTGGTGCAAGGAGGATCAGGATCTGGCTGGTCAACCTCCTCCTCTCTGACGGGGAGCAAAGCCGGCGGACATCATGTGAAGCATTGGGATGGAGCGGCAGCGGCGAAGGGATGAAGGGCGAAGGGATGAGAGGTTCTCGCTCGAGGGCAGGAGACCTTGCTCGTACGTGCGGGCGATTGGTTTACGTTTTTTTTCGCTGGTTAATTTTTGTAGGTGTATTTTCGCTGGTTAATTTTCGTAGATTTTATTTGCTTCGCTTGTCTTGGGTGCGATCGGAGGTTAGGCCCTGGAGGGCGTGGGGCGGGTGGGGGCCTCGGTACCAGCTTTTTCGGTTCGTGGCGGCTCAGTATGAGATAGAAGGAGGTACCCAAAAAACCATGGGAGATGGGACGAAAAAATCTGAAAACGAGACTACCAATTGCTTCGCTAGATGTAGAGATTGGCGGCTATCGGCCGTGTCGACCCGACGACAACGGTGGCAGACGGAAAAAAATTATATGAGACCAGGTCTCATGGTTAGCAGGTGAGACCCATCCTGATGGATGACACATGTCATTCACAAATCACAAAGCATCTAATCTCTCTCCCCCCTGATTTTAAGTGGGGGTGGAGGATGCTTTGTGATTTGTGAATGACACGTGTCATCCATCAGGATGGGTCTCACGTAAGACCTAGTTTCATAGAATGCTTTTCCGTGACAGACGTGACATGGCCCAGGGGAAGAATCGAAACGACCGGGCAAGTACTGTTGGGCGTTTGAGAGGTATTTGAGATGTTTCGTTGTAGGTACTCTAAGGTAGGTTCTTGTTGAACTTAACAAATTTTATCCTTGCCCTTCGGGTACATGCACCGGTGCGTTTGTAGCGGGAGAGATTTTTTCTATTTTTTTGGCATATTCTTCTGCCAAATTCTTCCACTTTATACTGCACTGTTCCTTTGCTCGAGAGGTACGGTTCTTGCTAGCTTTTCTAAAAATACGATGAATAAGCATGCACATCATGTTACAACCGGGTTTAATGTTTAAATAGCTCAACTATGAATTACTTATATCTTATAAGCGCAGACCAAAAATAATACTCTGAAGACGAAATCTAACCATAAAAAAGGTAACCTGCGGTTCAAAACTATGACCTCGTGGTCACTGGTGCCTTAGCTAAGAGCAATTCTAGCAGACCTCGCAAAACGCCTGGTTCGTAAAAATTCCGGCGAGTATGCGGGTTCGGCCTAATTTTCCAGCCAGAACAGACCCCGCATACTCGCCCGGCCTGCAAATATTTTTGTTGCAGCCCGCAAACCGCACGCCCCGAGCAGTATAACTGCGGTTCCGTGACCCTTTTGCGGGTCCAAACCCTATCCTCCGCCGCCGCGAGCCACCCGATTCCCCTTTCCCCCTTCACATTCCTCCCCGTCGACGACCACCCGTCCCGCCTCCAGCCGCCATGTGGGGCCGCATGTGGAGCTCCGGACGCGGCTCCGGCGGCGGAAGGGGCCCGGAGCACGAGCGGCGCGTCCGATCCGACGACGCGCGGAAGCTCGGGGCCCGGAAATGGACCAACCGCGGCCTGTCGCCGCCGGCGAACTTCCAGCGGAGCGAGACGGCGGAGTACGACCGCTGGCGCGCGTCCTTCTCCTCCGCGAGATCCTCGTACGCCGGGAGCTCCTCCTCCTCCGACGCGGGCCTTCTCCTTGTGAAGAGGGAGTGGTCGGACGACGAGGAGGAGCCGGCGCCGTTCGCCTTCGTCCCCGTGAAGGAGGAACCCGAGGAGCCCGTGGTGACAATGGGGTATTCTATTGATCCACTTGATGTATGTTTTGGTGATCAACTTGCGGGTTCCGCCCATGAACCTATGCATAGGGGTTGGCACACGTTTTCGTCTTGACTCTCCGGTGGGAACTTTGGGGCACTCTTTGAAGTTCTTTGTGTTGGTTGAATAGATGAATCCGAGATTGTGTGATGCATATCGTATAATCATACCCAAGGATACTTGAGGTGACATTGGAGTATCTAGGTGACATTAGGGTTTTGGTTGATTTGTGTCTTAAGGTGTTATTCTAGTACGAACTCTATGATAGATTGAATGGAAAGAATAGCTTCATGTTATTTTACTACAGACTCTTGAATAGATCGATCAGAAAGGATAACTTTGAGGTGGTTTCGTACCCTACCATAATCTCTTCATTTGTTCTCCGCTATTAGTGACTTTGGAGTGATTCTTTGTTGCACGTTGAGGGATAGTTATATGATCTAATTATGTTATTATTGTTGAGGGAACTTGCACTAGTGAAAGTATGAACCCTAGGCCTTGTTTCAACGCATTGCAATACCGTTTGTGCTCACTTTTATCATTAGTTACCTTGCTATTTTTATATTTTCAGATTACAAAAACCATTATCTACTATCCATATTGCACTTGTATCACCATCTCTTCGCCGAACTAGTGCACCTATACAATTTACTATTGTATTGGGTGTGTTGGGGACACAAGAGACTCTTTGTTATTTGGTTGCAGGGTTGCTTGAGAGAGACCATCTTCATTCTACGCCTCCCATGGATTGATAAACCTTAGGTCATCCACTTGAGGGAAATTTGCTATTGTCCTACAAATCTCTGCACTTGGAGGTGCAACAACATCTACAAGAAGAAGGTTGTGTAGTAGACATCAAGCTCTTTTCTGGCGTAGTTGCCGGGGAGGTTAGCGCTTGAAGGTATATCTTTATATCTTGCAATTGAATCTTTTAGTTTCCTGTTTTATCACTAGTTTAGTTTATAAAAGAAAACTACAAAAAAATGGAATTGAGTTTGCCTCATACGCTTCATCTTTTTATATCTTTCGTGAGTATGATGGAAAGGAAAATTGTGCCAAAGTGTTAGAAGAAGAATGCATTAAAATGTTTGGCACTAAATCTTTGAATGATGAGCATGATTGCAATGTTATTAGTATGAAATCTTTGAATATCCATAGTACTAATGATGATTGCACTAGTCATGATGAAAATATCTCTTATAAGCATGTCGATTTTTGTGGAGTGTGCTACCTCTTGAGCACTGCGTTGGTTTTCCCCGAAGAGGAAGGGATGATGCAGCAAAGTAGCGTAAGTATTTCCCTCAATTTTTGAAAACCAAGGTATCAATCCAGTAGGAGGCTACGCGTGAGTCCCTTGCACCTGCACAAAACAAATAAATCCTCGCAACCAACGCAAATAGGGGTTGTCAATCCCTATAAGGCCACTTACGAGAGTGAGATCTGATAGATATGATAAGATAATATTTTTGGTATTTTTATGATAAAGATGCAAAGTAAAATAAAGGCAAAGTAAATAGCAAAGGAAATAACTAAGTAGTAGGAGATCAATATGATAACGATAGACCCGGGGGCCAGAGGTTTCACTAGTGGCTTCTCTCGAGAGCATAAGTATTCTACGGTGGGTGAACAAATTACTGTTGAGCAATTGACAGAATTGAGCATAGTTATGAGAATATCTAGGTATGATCATGTATATAGGCATCACGTCCGAGACAAGTAGACCGACTCCTGCCTGCATCTACTACTATTACTCCACTCATCGACCGCTATCCATCATGCATCTAGAGTATTAAGACAGAGTAATGCCTTAAGCAAGATGACATGATGTAGAGGGATAGACTCATGCAATATGAAGAAAACCCCATCTTGTTATCCTCAATGGCAACAATACAATACGTGCCTTGCTGCCCTTACTGTCACTGTAACATCCCAAATTTTCAATTTGGAATGTTATACACTAGATCATCATGCATAGCATATTTTCTTGCATTTTGGTTGATCCTAGAAATTTCATGCAACTCAAGGACCCTCGGAGAGAGTTGGAGATTTCGTTATTTTCATATTTGAGAGTTTTCTCGGATTTGAAAAGAGGATCATTTGATTTATTTATTTCATCTTCAATAATTTTTCCGATATTAAAATATATGAGAGAGGGAATAATATGACTTTCCCAAATTGAGGAAAAATGAAGATTTAATAAATAGATCAATTTTGGTTTTGCCGGAGTTTTATTCGCATTTTATTTGGATAGGGAAAAATGCGCGTTTTCAAAAATTGCATTTTAGGCCCGGAGTAAAGTTCATTTTGTTCGGCTCATTTTTAGGAGTCGGGGAAAATTTACTTTATTAATTTTGGAGCTCGTTTAGATTTTCTTTTCTTTTGTTTCCTGCGCGCAGAACTGTTTAAAAAAAATCTGGAGCCAGGCCAGCCGGCCGGCCGCCCCAGCCTCCCAGCCGCGCACAGCGCCAGGCGCAGGAGCACAGGCCGCCGCCTCGCCTCTTGCTCTACCGAATCCTTTTAGGATTCTAGGGTAGCCCCTCCCCTTTCCTTTGTTTCGTTTTTCTTCTAGGACTCTTTTTCCTACTCTTTTTCCTATTCCTATTCTAATTCCTTGACCCCTACCCCAAGTTTTCTCCCCCCTCCCCAATATAAATACCCCAACACCCCCCCCCTCTAAATCATCAAATCAAAACCCCAAGCCCAGCCCCGCACCCCGCCCCGCGCCAACCCACACCCGCACCGCCGCCGCACCTGGCCCACGCCGGCGCCGCACCTTCCCAACGCCGCCGCCGGAGCCCCGTTCGCCGAGGTTGCCCCGCGTCTCTTTTCCTCGGATCGTTTTCTTCTAATCGTTCCGATTCTTTTCTTCTCTTCCGATTCGTTTTCTAGATCGGTTTTTCGTTTCGGTTTTCTTCTCCGAAACCCTAGATCGGATTAGTCTTCTTTTCCGATTTAGTTGCTTTTGGACCGTTCGCCAGACCGTTCGTCCTAACGAACGTGATCACCGGATTCTTCTAGGTTAACGAACGTCCGTTTGTTTAACCGTTCTTCATTTTCTTTTCGTCGGTTTTATTCTGCGATCGCGATCTCAGATCCGATCTTCGTTCTAGTTTATCTTCTCGCTCGTTTATCGGAATCAGGTGATTCAAGCGCCTGGAGTTTCGTTTCGAAACCGCCGTTCCGTCTAATCAACTTAAACAAGTTTTGCCCCGGTAAAATTTGACCTAGATTCAACTTGCTAGAACCGAGTTGTTTTCTTCCGCCGTTTGTTTTTCCGTTTCTTTGTTCGGTTCGTTCTTTCTTTGCAACCGGAGTTCTTAAGTTGAACTACCTGGTTCGTTCTCTTGTTCGAGTTTTACCTGTGCATTAGATGAGTACTTATTGTATGCTTGTTGTTTGTCTGTGATAGATCACCCGGATTGCGCCGCCTGTTACTTCGAAACCCTAGGTCTCGCGGATCATCAGCAAGGCAAGTAACACTTTGATCATACCTTTTCTACAACCCATGTTTTATTGCATTAGATCAATCCTCTCACATTGCATGATTAGGATCTAATTAAATTGTGGGATGGGAAGTAGATGAGGTAGTACCTATCACCTGTATTATTATGAAACCTTTGGGAGTTACTTCTACGTTTGCTTATTATGCCATGCTATGCTAGTAGACGTGGATTGGGTGAGTGATATCCATGACAGATGTGAGTTGATAATTTTAATGGTTTATCTAAGGTGGCAACTTAAACACACATCTGGGTGGATTGAGGCACCTGATGTCTATCAGGACTTGCCTGTTTTTTTTGGACCGCCACCCAGGCTCAAAGGGATCATAAGATCTTTCATGCTAGAAACTTCCGTGTGCAGCCACAAGCCATTATGGGCTCTGGCATAGTTGATTAAGTTGTGCGAACTCTTACAGTGGTAGACTAGCAGATGTAGGGGATGTAGGTGTACCGGTCTACCCGATCGTAAGGTGCTAGCGCTTCTGAAAGACTATGTCTCGGTCATCCGTCTTCTCAAACACCCTGCAGTGCGAGAAACCAAACGGAGGCGATCGAGTCTTGTGGGGAAAAGTGCGCAAACCTCTGCAGAGTGTATAAACTAATCATGATTAGCCATGTCCCCTGTTATGGACAACTTGAGTATCTAGTACTTGAATATCATGTGAATCTCAACATGTTACTTCTAATTAATGTTGTTGGGTTTTAATTACTTTTAATTGGGATTGAGAATGCTGTCAACCATTCTCAATGTTTCACAACCACCATGATAGTTAAATAAATTTATTCCTTTGCAGTAGGGAAAAACTGGCTTTACGCAAAACTGTAACCATAGAGCTTTCCACCAGCCAAATGTGCATATAGTATAGTTGCTGCATTCCATTACTCTCTATGTGTTACATTGCCAGCATATTCCATGTGCTGACCCGTTTTCGGGCTGCAACTTCTCATGTTGCAGACTTTTCAGACGACGATTGAGGTGTTATTAGGTCGTGGTTCTATACTCAGTGATGCCGCTGGAGTTGATGGACCCATTTATCTTCCAAGTCTTCCGCTGTTATCGTTTTAGATGGCCTTAAGCCATATTTATTGTAATAAGTTCTCTTTGAGACAACGATGTAATAAGTGTGTGATTGCCACTCTACTATAAATCCTTCACTGTACTGTGTGGTGTCAGCATTACTGATCCAGGGATGACACCGGAGCATAGTAGGCTTGATCCATTCGGGTCGGGTCGCCACAGTCACCGGGAAAGGACACCGCAAGATCGAACCCAAAGCTAAGCACTTCTCCCATTGCAAGAAAGATCAATCTAGTAGGTCAAACCAAACTGATAATTTGAAGAGACTTGCAAAGATAACCAATCATACATAAAAGAATTCAGAGAAGATTCAAATATTATTCATAGATAGACTTGATCATAAACCCACAATTCATCGGTCTCAACAAACACACCGCAAAAAGAAGATTACATCGAATAGATCTCCACAAGAGAGGGGGAGAACATTGTATTGAGATCCAAAAAGAGAGAAGAAGCCATCTAGCTACTAACTATGGACCCGTAGGTCTGAGGTAAACTACTCACACTTCATCGGAGGGGCTATGGTGTTGATGTAGAAATCCTCCGAGATCGATGCCCCCTCCAGCGGAGCTCCGGAACAGGCCCCAAGATGGGATCTCGTGGATACAAAAAGTTACGGCGGTGGAATTAGGGTTTTGGCTCCGTTTCTGATCGTTTGGGGGTACGTGGATATATATAGGAGGAAGGAGTACGTCGGTGGAGCAACAGGGGGCCCACGAGGGTGGAGGGCGTGCCTGGTGGGGGTGGGCGTGCCCCCTGAAAGTGCTACTGCTCGACTAGAGGGGGGTGAATAGGCGATTTTTATGAAAGTCTTCAAAACATGGAAGTTTCGAAGACAAACGATAGAAATAAACCTATTACCATGCAGCGGAAGGTAGACTACACTAAGCAAGCCATAGTCAAGTATTCAATGAAGTGAAAGCACAATGACTAATAGTAGCTAGGTAGTATAGATCAGGTAGGAAGATAGTGTGAAGCCAATCAGAACAATCAGTTACTCAGTGAAGACAAAAGATAATGCAATCATACAATGACTTCACCAGGGCCAACAGTAAGTAAAGGAATGGGAAGGACGAAACCAGTGACTCGTTGAAGACAATGATTTGTTGGACCAGTTCCAATTGCTGTGACAACTATACGTCTGGTTAGGGAGGCTGAGATTCAACTCAGAAGACCGCGTCTTCACCTTATTCCCCTTGAGCTAAGGACAACTAGTCCTCACCCAATCACTCTGGTAAGTCTTCAAGGTAGACTCCCAAACCTTCACAGACTTCGTTCACCGGCGATCCACAATGACTCTTGGATGCTCAGAACGCGACGCCTAACCGGCTGGAGGATTCACAGTCCTCAAGTGTAATAAGTCGTCAGATCACACAGACAGGAACACTTCAGTGATGCCTAACACTCTTTGGCTCTAGGTGGTTAGGGCTTCATCCTCGCAAGGAATTCTCTCTCAAAGGCTTCGAGGTGGGTTGCTCTCAAACGACAAAAGCCGTACACTAACTCTGAGCAGCCAACCATTTATGGTTGTAGGGGGTGGGCTATTTATAGCCACTAGGCAACCCGACCTGATTTGTCCGAAATGACCCTGGGTCACTAAGGAACTGACACGTGTTCCAACGATCAGATTTCAAACACACGTGGCAACTTTACTTGGGCTACAAGCAAAGCTGACTCATCCAGCTCTGGATAAGATTTGCTCTCATTGTCTTCGCTCGAAGACATAGGATTTTGGTTGAGCATCACTTCAGTCACTTTGACTTTGTTCACTTGGACCCCACTTAATAGTACGGTGGTTTCTATGACTCAACAAAGAAGAAAAGGAGACAATGAAACAACTAAGTCTTCGCGTCCCATAGTCTTCACACAATGTCTTCTCTTGTCATAGTCTTCAATGTGAATATCTTCACATACCACCATTGTCTTCAATGTCTTCATACATTTTTAGGGGTCATCTCCGGTAGATAAACCGAATCAATGAGGGACTACTACCTGTGTTATCCTGCAATTCTCACAAACACATTAGTCCCTCAACCAGGTTTGTCGTCAATACTCCAAAACCAACTAGGGGTGGCACTAGATGCACTTACAATCTCTCCCTTTTTGGTGATTGATGACAAACTGGTTGAAGTTTTCAACGGGGATAAAAGTATGTGAAATGTAAAGGATTTAGGTATTGTCTTCATAAGTGGCAAAGGCTCCCCCTGAAGATGTGCATATAAGTAATTTGCTTTTGGAATACAAATGCACATGGCAGGTTGTACTTGTGGAGATCCTCTTCAACTTATGAAAACAATTCATCATGCATGAAAAGTATGTGAAGATAATGACCTGCATAATGAAAAATGGACGTCTGCAGAATGACCTAAGTGCGGAAGTTATCATCGCACATGCGGAATTTATCATCGCATCACAAAATAGCAAATAAGTAGCAGACGACCATCGAGTTTAAGTGTTACAACTCAAAGAACCAAATGTATCAAAAAGCGAGAGTTGTAAACACTAGGCAAAATATAAAACCACCGCCCATATGGACCCGCTTGAAGACTATCAAACTCATATGCTTCTCCCCCTTTTGTCAGTAAGGACCAAAAAGGTTTGAGGACATACAGCAACTACTCATTCCCATGAGGAGTTGGTGAAGCAGCAGGGTCGTCGGTGTTGGTTGGCGGTGCAGACGAACTTGGTGCAGTGTTGATTTGCGCTGAAGGTGGTGAAGTAGCATCGTCTTCATCATCGATGACACGTGCATTCACTGTTGCAGCAGAGGAGGAGAACTCAAAGTCTTCAAGAGACAGAGTACGCCGCAGCACAGTCCTTCTCGGAGGTGTTGAGTCAAACTTGAAGCGTTCAGAGAAGCCATCATCTTGAAGATCATCTTCAGAACACATAAGCGTCAGCCCTTTCCATGTACGCCGACAAGTTTCATGGGCGACAAAGGCATTCTTGGTGGAAAGGTTGCGAATCCTGTTTACGTCCACCAAGAGGCTTTGCATTTGGCGCTTCAGCCAGTCATGATGCTTATCCTGTTTCTGATGAAGGGCAACCAGAAGCTCTCGGTCATTGAGAACACGAGATCACTTCTTAGGCCGTTGTGCAATGGTGCTTTCAGTGGCTTCAGTGAGGGCACGATGAGGTGCACGGGTAATACCAGCCAGAGGATAAACATGAGTGACTGCTGGGACTCCTTCAATGTGTTGTGAGAAGCTTTGATTATCAGCATTTTGAAGACTAAGGGGCTCCTTGGCAGGCTCTGGATAGATGGCTTCAACTGACATATCGACATCAGGCAGAAAAATCAGATGATTGCGAGCAGAGGGCTGATAGGTGACAGCTGAGTTTAGTTTGATCAGACGCATAATCCATGGAGCGTAAAACTTCAAGCCAAAGAGATCAGATCCTGATGCATCAAGTTGGCGGATGAAGAAGTCTTGAGCATTGAAGCTTTTGCCATGAAGAATATGGAAGACCAAAGTCTTCATTGCACCTTCAAGCTTTGCATGTGGAGAATGTCCTTTGATGGGCCAGAGAGTTTGCCTTATAATGTGATAGATAGTACGTGGCAGATACTCAAGGTCTTCAACAAAGAACTCCTTAGGATATTCATCATCGGGAGGCAAAGGCTTCATCATTCTAAGCATCTGACTCATGTTGGGTTCAGGCTTGTGAAAAATGCTTTCCATAGCAGCACGGTGAAGCTGACAACCAGGTTCATAAAGATCACCTGGAGTAGGCAGGCCAGTGAGCTCAATGACATCAAAGGCTTTGGCTTCATGATGAACATTGCCTGTCATCCACTTAAGGACCCAAGTCTTCGGATCCCTGTTGTAGCCACGAATATGAAGAGTGGCATAGAATTGGAGCAGCAATTCTTCGTTCCAGTGCTCCTTGTCAATGACGAACTGCAACAAGCCAGACTCTCTGAAGCAATCCGGCGCTTCTTCCAAACAGGGCAGACCAGTTATGGCTTCAGTGTCAAGACGCATATGTGGAAAAACGCGACCTTGATTGTATAAGATGCATGAGTAATAACTGCGCTGCTGATAGCTCCAGAACTGATCAGAAAATATTCTTGCCTTAGAGTAGGGGTTCTTGGCGCTATTAAAGAAGGTGTTGTGTGCTTTGAAGCCATTGATATTGAATGATCCGGGTGCAGATGCAGTGCCTAGAAACCTAGGCAGCCTTGGCATTGGCTTCTAAACTTGAGGCCTGCGCTCGACGTGATAGTCAAATTGGGGACCAGCAGCAGGTGGAGGAACAAGAAGAGGCCATTTGACAGTGATAAGCTGGCCATAGTTGTATGCTTGCTCGATAGTATGTGGCCTTGGTGGCGGAACAGGGGTAGTGGTATCAACAGAGGCGTCAGGCTGCACATCTGTTGCAGGTGCATCATTGGCTTCATTGGCTTCTAGCACAGTGTTTGGTGCAGGCTCCACATTGTCTTCAGCCATGACCACGTCATTGGCTTCAGTGGTGTTTGTGGTGGCAGCATTAGGATTCTCAACCTCCACTTGAGGAGCTGGAGGGTCGGGCACCGACACGTTCACTTCAGGAACAACTTCTTCAGTGATGGGGGAGTAGGGACACGTTCTTCTGCTTGATTTTTTTCGGCTGATGCAGCCGGATTGTCTTCAGCAACTTTAGCTTCAGACTCGGAGACATTCACAGTAGGAGTGGCTTCTGGGAGCACCTGACGTGCAACAGATTGGTGGTGCACTTCTCCTTCTGGAACGCTCGAAAGAGGGAGTTGGGGCCTTGGTCCTTTGCGAAGCCTGCGTAACGCTGGCGACGCCTGTGGAGATGGAGTTGGCTGGGCCTTAAATTCATCATCTTCTTCTTGCACTGGTGGGGTGACTTGTTGTTGGGGAGTACTCGGGGTGTCTTGTTGTTGTGGGTGATCAGCCCATGATGCATCCTGAGCAATTGACATCAGAGGATGACCAATGATGATGAGTTTGCTGTTCGTGAGAACAGGCGATGATACCAAGTTGTGCTCGATCTGAGGAAGAACTACATCATCTTCAACATTGTCATGGTGACCAATGTCTTCAGCAGCGGTGGGGTCAACTGCTGGAATGTCTTCAGCTTCAGGAGCCTCTGTGGAAGCAGGCTCATGAACTACCATCCGTTGTTCTTGATGCGAAGAGTCAGGACGAGCAACCGAGATGGGCTCGACAACAAGGGGCTCTGTGGGAGTGGTCCGATCTTTCTTGGTTTTGCACTTCTTCTTGGAGGGAGCGACATTAGAAGCTTCAGGATTTTTCCTCTTTCTGGCTTCAGCCTCGGCAGCCCTTATCTTCTTCAGTTCTGAAACGGTTGACTTGACCTTTGGCTTCGAGCCGGCATTCTGCTTGGGAAGATAATGCGAGGTTCTTCCTGCCTTGAAGGTGCAGATTTGTCAGTCGATGGCTTCTTCTTCTTTGCAGCCATTTTGGGGTCGATGCCAGGACGCCCAAGAGCCTTGCGCTTCTCAGCTTCATTGTAGGCTTGCACGCACTTGTCAGCCAGACTCTTCATGCGCTCACGAGAACCTTTAGCTTCTTCTTGTTTCTTGAGAAAAGCTTTCTTGAGCTCGTGCAGCATAACCTTGAAGTTTTTGACATCTTGCACGCTGAGCTTTGCCATGTGCTTCAGTTCAACGATGAGCTGAGCTAGAGCTAGCTCAGAAGCAATGGCGCCAGTGAAAGAGATGTTGATGCCAATTGGAAGTTGCAGATCTTCAAAGCTGAGATTGGGGGTTTCAAACCACTCATCAATGAAGTTGTGGATGATTGCCACGTCAAAGAGAGGCAACTCATTGAAGATTTCTGCTTCTTCCTTGCTCTTAATCAGTTGCTCAAGAGTGTCATCTGCAAGATCTTCATCACTGGACAGATCAATGTGTTCGTCTCGCAGAATGGAAGCAGGGGTCAATGCCTGATCAGTATTCTTTTTCATCTCTGTCTTCTTGGAGATGCGTGATAGATCTTCAGACTGCACACTGTCTTCAGGAGGTGCAATAGCCAGTGGCTTTGCACGTGAAGCTTTTGGAGGAGCAGTTGAATTTGAAGCTTTAGCCTTCTTTTGCTTCTGCGGCTTTGGAGTAGGAGCTGGGGCTTCATCAGTGTCGGCATCATCATCAGAATGATCCACTTTGGCACCTTGAACAGAAATGTGAGTGATAAGGCCATCAAGGTTGTAGAAAGGTCCGATGAAATTGGGTTCAGCATCGCGTGTGCCGTCAGCCTGGGGAGCAGAAGGACCAGGGTTGAAGTCTAGTCCCAATGACTTCTTGTTTTCCTTGGCCGATGCCTTTGCGTGCTGGAAGTTGCGATTGAAGAGATTATCATCACGACACCAGAGCAGTGATGATGGGTCGGCATTTTCAGGCTGTGGTCCACGGACCATACAGGGATAGAAACCCTGAGTAATAGCTTCAGCTCTGGTCTTGGGTGGAAGGCTTCGGAAGAGAATGTCACCCCAAGGACTCTTGATGGCATTCTTTTCAGTATACTCCTGGGTCACAAACTTGTATTTAAACCATTGTTCGGCCCAATATCTTCGAATCCATTGGATTCGTGTCTTGCGCTGATTTTAATCCTCTTCTGGATCTGTCTTGTACAGTTGTGAGAGGTCATCAGGCAGATCTCTTGATGTTCCCCCTCGACGCTGTCTGCCACCCTTCCTTGCTGATTTCTCTGTAGCCATGAACTTCAAACTGAATGGCTTCAACATGTTCAAAGGCTTCAAAGGCTTCCGCTTGATGGTCAAACAGGAACTGGCTTCGGGAGAGTTAATGTGCTGCTGTAAGAATTCTGCAAACGAATGCAGACTATGAGAACCAAGGGATTCTCCCACGGACATGTACCTGTGACAGCATTAGAGATGCGAGGGAAGGGGAAAGGTCATATGCATTCTCAGAAGATTTTGAAGATAAATTAGTTTGAAGACATTGACCTCATGGTGCGAAGACATTCACTTATGTGTTTGAAGTTGGTTCCAGATTTGTACGAATCCAGGAATAGGTACAATTGAGGAATCTAACTTGTTATGAAGCTTAAGTGAATATACTAGGCATTATATGAGATGCAGACATGATAGATCTAACATTGAGTAGGCATAAACCACTTTCGGTAAACATGATGAATCTCTTAGGATCAAAAGGATGGTAAAAAGAGAGTTTTATTTACCACACGATGAACTGCTAGATGGGAAGAGTAGGAGACCGAGCAGTTCAATCCACTGTGCCCTAACTTGGCGATGGAGGACACCTACGGCGGCGGCGGAGAGGATGATGACCGCGGCCGGCGTGAGGACGGCGTCGGTGAAGTCGCGGCAGCTAAGCGCTTCGTCGCCGGCGTCGTCGAGAGCTAGCGGTGGCGCTAGGGTTTTGACGAGGTGGAGAGGTGGAAGAAGGTTTTCTTGACCGCAGGGGACATGTATTTATAAGGAAGTATGCGGCACAGTGTAATTACGCAGGTGCCCCTGGCGGTTCACATCTGAGGAACACATGGCAAGCATGCAACATACTTGGAGTTGTCCCATGTTCCGACGCCCGCCCGAACTGTCGGATGGTCGTTCCGGCTTGTCCGGATTTCAGGCAATAAGGATAGAGCATTTAAAACAGACTTAATGTTTTTCTTTGTATCTTCTGCTGACAAGGACGCAGAGAAGACATTCGACAGTTTCAATAGAATGCATATGATTTGGACAGATAGAGTTTGAGATAGAAAGCATAGAGAGATTAGGGTCCGATCACATTCACTTACTTCAAAAGATTCAACAAGGAAGACATAGCTATAAGTGAATGATGTAGAGGACAGAACACTAATATGTATATATCAGAAGACAATCAAATCAACATAGTGAAGATAATCATGAAGACAAGTTGAAATTGAAGACAAATCAAATGTGAAGACATAGCAAATGTAACGCCATGAGTAAAACACTTCAAACAGAAGAATTTGGTGGTGACGTCATCCACCGTATAGGAAGTATTAGACCCAGACACGGCACACAATTATCGTGGCGCTCCGAAGTCAAATTCCACGTTAATGTATTCACACTTAGAATGTAAGTCTTCGTTGATTGAAGATATACTTTACTTCGTGTGTTGCACATCTATGTCATCAACATGCTTAAGTGTTAGGATGTGTGCCTGATCACAGGACATTTGAGGATTCCAAGATATTTAGCTCACACCGTAACTTGCAAAACCTCTTCTCATCCAAGGGCTTGGTGAAGATATCTGCCAATTGCTCTTCAGTGTTGACGTGTATGATATCAATATCTTCCTTCATAACATGATCTCTGAGAAAGTGATGACGAATTTCAATGTGCTTTGTCTTCGAGTGCTGAACTGGGTTGTTGGCAATCTTGATGGCGCTTTCGTTGTCACAGTAGAGTGGCACTTGCTTCAGATGAATGCCATAGTCTTTGAGTGTTTGCTTCATCCATAGAAGCTGAGCGCAGCAAGATCCAGCAACAATGTATTCAGATTCAGCAGTGGAGAGAGATACACAGTTCTGCTTATTTGAAGACCAACATACAAGTGATCGTCCCAGAAAATGACATGTGCCTGATGTAGACTTGTGATCCACCTTGTCACCAGCATAATCAGCATCCAAGAATCCACCTAGATCAAACTCTGAGCCCTTTGGATACCATAATCCTAGTGTTGGGGTGTGAGCCAAATATCTGAGAATTCGCTTCACAGCTAAGTGATGTGATTCCTTTGGTGCCGCTTGGAACCGGGCACACATGCAAACACTAAGTATGATATCTGGCCTAGATGCACATAAATAAAGCAAGGAACCAATCATGGAGCGGTATACCTTTTGATCAAACTCTTTACCATTGTCGTCGGGACCCAGATGATGTTTGGCTAGCATTGGCGTCATGAAGCCTTTACAATCTTGCATCCCAAATTTCTTTAGGCAATCTTTGAGGTATTTCTCTTGAGATATAAATATGCCGTTGCGTTGCTGACGTATTTGAAGACCAAGGAAGAACTTCAGCTCACCCATCATGGACATCTGATATTGCTCTTGCATCATACATCCAAACTCGTCACTGTATTTCTGATTGGTGCAGCCGAAGATAATGTCATCCACATATATTTGGCACACAAACAGTTCACCATCATATGTCTTCGTGCAGAGAGTGGGGTCGAGGGAACCAGTTTTGAAGACTTTGCTCTGCAGGGAAGTCTTTGAGTGTGTCATACCAAGCCCGAGGGGCTTGTTTGAGGCCATACAGTGCCTTGTTGAGCTTGTACACCATGTCAGAATGTTTTGGATCTTCAAAGCCAGGCGGTTGTGCAACATACACTTCTTCTTCAATCTTGCCATTGAGAAAAGTGCTCTTCACATCCATTTGATACAGAAGAATGTTATGATGATTTGCATAGGCCAGCAGTATGCGTATGGCTTCAAGCCTAGCCACAGGAGCAAATGTTTCATCGAAGTCAATCCCTTCAACTTGAGTGTATCCTTGAGCAACGAGACGAGCTTTGTTTCTGACAACTTGACCATGCTCATCTTGCTTGTTGCGATATATCCATTTAGTGCCTATTATATTGTGCTTATGAGGATCAGGACACTTAACCAGTTCCCATACATTATTCAGCTCAAATTGTTGAAGCTCTTCTTGCATAGCTTGAATCCATCCAGGTTCCATGAAGGCTTCATCAACTTTCTTGGGTTTAGATATTGAGACGAATGCGAAGTGCCCACAGAAATTTGCTAGCTGTGTTGCCCTTGAACGAGCGAGTGGACCTGGTGCATTGATGCTATCAATTATTCTCTCAATCTGTACTTCATTTGCAACACGAGGATGTACAGGACAAAGATTTTGCTCTTGCTGATCATTGTCATCGTTAGAAGGATTGTGTTCAGGCTGAGCATTGTCTTCAGGTTGATCAGGTGCGGAGATGATAAGTTCCTCTTCAGGCTAAGCTTCAGATGGTATGATTTCTCCAGTTCCCATAAGTTTGATTGATTCACTGGATGGAACTTCATCTAGCACATTTGGCTGGTGCTCTCTTTGCGAGTCGTTAGTCTCATCGAACCGCGCATCCACAGTTTCAACCACTTTATAGTGAAAGAGGTTGAAGACTCTATAGGAGTGCAAATCCTTTCCATATCCAAGCATAAAACCTTCATGTGCTTTCGGTGCAAATTTTGAAGTGTGATGTGGATCCTTGATCCAGCACTTGGCACCAAATACTCTGAAGTAACTGGCATTTGGCTTCTTGCCAGTAAGGAGCTCATAGGATGTCTTGTTGAGAAGCTTGCGAAGATAAACATGGTTGATGATATGGCATGCAGTATCAATGGCTTCAGGCCAGAATTTTCCTGGAGTCTTGTATTCATCAAGCATCGTCCGAGCCATCTCAATAAGTGTTCTGTTCTTGCATTCCACGACGCCATTCTGTTGCGGCGTGTACGGAGCTGAGAAGTCATGTGTGATGCCCAAAGTATCAAGATACGTATCTAGGCCAGTGTTCTTGAATTCAGTGCCATTTGTCACTTCTGATGTGCTTTATCTTGACGCCATAGTTGTTCATGGCTCGATTGGCGAAGCGTCTGAAGACATCCTGCACTTCAGTCTTGTAGAGAATTATATGCACCCAAGTATATCTTGAATAATCATCAACAATGACAAAGCCATAGAGACAAGCAGTAGTAGTAAGATTTGAGTAATGAGTGGGACCGAAAAGGTCCATGTGGAGCAGTTCGAAGGGTTGAGTCATTGTCATGATTGTCTTCGAGGGATGCTTGGCCCTCGTCATCTTTCCTCCTTCACAGGCACCGCATAAGTGATCCTTCTTGAACTTGACGCCCTCGATGCCTATCACATGCTTCTTTCTTGCAAGAGTGTGCAAGTTCCTCATGCCAGCATGCCCTAGCCTCCGATGCCAGAGCCAGCATTCTGAAGCTTTTGCTAGAAGACATACGGCAAGTTGTGGTCCTGGTGAGAAATCTACCATGTACAAATCATCTTTCCGATACCCTTCAAAAACTAGAGACTTGTCAGATTCCATTAGAACAAGGCAACGATATTTTCCAAACATCACAATCATGTTTAAATCGCAAAGCATTGAGACAGTCATTAAGTTGAAACAAGGGATTCAACAAGCATGACTTTATCCATGTGTTGATCCCTTGAGATTGCAACTCTACCTAGACCCGATACCTTGCTTTTACCAGTGTCAGCAAATGTGATGTGACTTTGGTCAGATGGACGTAAGGTTGAGTCCATAAGAAGACTTCGCTTGCCATTCATGTGATTAGTACACCCACTATCAGTAATCTATTATGAAGCAGCTCGTGTCGTACCCTTGGCACCGCGTGCCATGAAGCATTAGGTGGGAGTGGAGTTGTCCTTGTCATTAGCATCGGCGTTGGTGACGGAGTCATTGTATTCAGTGTTGAAGATGGACTTGGCAACGTAGGTTGTAGCCAGACTTGCAATGCCAGAATCGGACTCCTCCTCAGACTCCACCTCTGCCTCCTCAGAAGCAGACTCCTCCTCTTAATCCATTTCCTTGCCGACAAACGCGCGGGCCTTGCCAGATGAGCTCTTCTTGTGTGATGAAGACTTTGAAGAAGACTTGGAAGAAGACTTTGAGTATTTCTTCTTCTTCTTGTCGTCAGAATCATACTCCTTGCTCTTCTTCTTCTTGTTGTTCTCATTGTCCCACTGCGGACACTCAGAGATGTAGTGACCAGGTTTCTTGCACTTGTGGCATGTTCTCTTCTTGTAGTCATGAGCAGAAGCTTCATCATTTCTTGAGCTGGATCGTGAAAACTTTCTGAAGTCTTTCTTCTTGGTGAATCTCTGGAACTTCTTCACAAGTATAGCAAGCTCCCTTCCAATGTCTTCAGGATCATCAAAGCTACAGTCAGATTCTTCATCAGATGAGGAAACAGCTTTTGCCTTCAAGGCGCGAGTTCGCCCATAGTTGGGACCGTAGATGTCTCTTTTCTCAGAAAGCTGCAACTCATGTGTGTTGAGCCTTTCAAGTATGTCAGACGGATCGAGTGTCTTGAAGTCAAGACATTCTTGAATCATCAAGGCTAGGGTGTCAAATGAGGTGTCAAGTGATCTCAGGAGTGTCTTGACGATTTCATGCTTGGTGATCTCAGTAGCACCGAGAGCTCGAAGCTCATTTGTGATGTCAGTGAGGCGGTCAAACGTGAGCTGGAAATTCTCATTGTCATTTCTCTTGAAGCGGTTGAAGAGGTTGCGAAGGACACTGATTCTTTGATCTCTCTGGGTTGAGACGCCTTCGTTGACCTTGGAGAGTCAGTCCTAGACTTGCTTGGATGTTTCCAGAGCACTCACACGGCCATACTGTCCTTTGGTCAGATGACCACAGATGATGTTCTTGGCAGTGGAATCCAGTTGAGCGAACTTCTTGACATCAGCAGCGGTGACACCTTCACCATCCTTGGGAATGCCATTCTTGACGACATACCAAAGGTCGACATCAATGGCTTCAAGATGCATGCGCATCTTATTCTTCCAGTAGGGATATTCAGTTCCATTGAAGACATGGCACGCAGCGGAGACTTTAATTATCCCTACAGTCGACATAGCTAAAAATCCAGGTGGCTAAACCGAATCACACAGAACAAGGGAGTACCTTGCTCTGATACCAATTGAAAGTGCTAGTGATCGACTAGAGGGGGGGTGAATAGGAGATTTTTATGAAAGTCTTCAAAACATGGAAGTTTCGAAGACAAACGATAGAAATAAACCTATTACCATGCAGCGGAAGGTAGACTACACTAAGCAAGCCATAGTCAAGTATTCAATGAAGTGAAATCACAATGACTAATAGCAGCTAGGCAGTATAGATCAGGTAGGAAGATAGTGTGAAGCCAATCAGAACAATTAGTTACTCGGTGAAGACAAAAGATAATGCAATCATACAATGACTTCACCAGGGCCAACAGTAAGTAAAGGAATGGGAAGGACGAAACCAGTGAATCGTTGAAGACAATGATTTGTTGGACTAGTTCCAGTTGCTGTGATAACTGTACGTCTGGTTAGGGAGGCTGAGATTCAACTCAGAAGACCGCGTCTTCACCTTATTCCCCTTGAGCTAAGGACACCTAGTCCTCGCCCAATCACTCTGGTAAGTCTTCAAGGTAGACTCTCAAACCTTCACAGACTTCGTTCACCGGCGATCCACAATGACTCTTGGATGCTCAGAATGCGACGCCTAACCGGCTGGAGGATTCACAGTCCTCAAGTGTAATAAGTCTTCAGATCATACAGACAGGAAGACTTCAGTGATGCCTAACACTCTTTGGCTCTGGGTGGTTAGGGCTTTATCCTCGCAAGGAATTCTCTCTCAAAGGCTTCGAGGTGGGTTGCTCTCAAACGACAAAAGCCGTACACTAACTCTGAGCAGCCAACCATTCATGGTTGTAGGGGGTGGGCTATTTATAGCCACTAGGCAACCCGACCTGATTTGTCCGAAATGACCCTGGGTCACTAAGGAACTGACACGTGTTCCAATGGTCAGATTTCAAACACACGCGGCAACTTTACTTGGGCTACAAGCAAAGCTGACTCATCCAGCTCTGGATAAGATTTGCTCTCATTGTCTTCGCTCGAAGACATAGGATTTTGGTTGAGCATCACTTCAGTCACTCTGACTTTGTTCACTTGGACCCCACTTAACAGTACGGTGGTTCCTATGACTCAACAAAGAAGAAAAGGAGACGACGAAACAACTAAGTCTTCGCATCCCATAGTCTTCATGCAATGTCTTCTCTTGTCATAGTCTTCAATGTGAATATCTTCACATACCACCATTGTCTTCAATGTCTTCATACATTTTTAGGGGTCATCTCCGGTAGATAAACCGAATCAATGAGGGACTACTACCTGTGTTATCCTGCAATTCTCACAAACACATTAGTCCCTCAACCAGGTTTGTCGTCAATACTCTAAAACCAACTAGGGGTGGCACTAGATGCACTTACACCCCCCTACCTCGTGGCCTCCTGTTTCTTTTCTTGACGTAGGGTCCAAGTCTCTCTGGTCTTATTCGTTGAGAAAATCACGTTCCCGAAGGTTTCATTCCGTTTGGACTCCGTTTGATATTCCTTTTCTTCAAAACCATAAAACTGGCAAAAAACAACAATTCTGGGCTGGGCCTCCGGTTAATAGGTTAGTCCCAAAAATAATATAAAAGTGGATTATAAAGCCCAATAATGTCCAAAACAGTAGATAATATAGCATGGAGCAATCAAAAATTATAGATACATTGGAGACGTATCAAGCATCCCCAAGCTTAATTCCTTCTCGTCCTCGAGTAGGTAAATGATAATAAACAGAATTTTTGATGCGGAGTGCTACTTGGCATATTTTTAATGTAATTCTTCTTAATTGTGGTATGAATATTCAGATCCGAAAGATTCAAGACAAAATTTCATATTGACATAAAAATAATAATACTTCAAGCATACTAACAAAGCAATTATGTCTTCTCAAAATAACATGGCTAAAGAAAGTTATCCCTACAAAATCATATAGTCTGGCTATGCTCTATCTTCACCACACAAAATATTTAAATCATGCACAACCCCGATGAAAAGCCAAGCAATTGTTTCATACTTTTGACATTCTCAATACTTTTTCAATTTTCACGCATTAAATGAGCGTGAGCCATGGATATAGCACTATAGGTGGAATAGAGTGGTGGTTGTGGAGAAGACAAAAAGGGAGAAGATAGTCTCACATTAACTAGGCGTATCAACGGGCTATGGAGATGCCCATCAATAGATATCAATGTGAGTGAGTAGGGATTGCCATGCAACGGATGCACTAGAGCTATAAGTATATGAAAGCTCAAAAAGAAACTAAGTGGGCGTGCATCCAACTTGCTTGCTCATGAAGACCTAGGGCATTTTGAGGAAGCCCATCATTGGATTATACAAGCCAAGTTCTATAATGAAAGATTCCCACTGGTATATGAAAGTGATAACATGAGAGACTCTCTACTATGAAGATCATGGTGCTACTTTGAAGCACAAGTGTGGTAAAAGGATAGTAACATTGTCCCTTCTCTCTTTTTCTCTCATTTTTTTATTTGGGCCTTTTCTCTTTTTATGGCCTCTTTTCTTTCTCCTTTTTTTCGTAGCCGTACTTGTGAAATTTTCTTAGCCATACTTGTGAACTTTGCAATGAATGTGGTCATTTAACTATCCGATGCAAATTATTTCATGATCTAATCATTTCCAAAAATTGTGATGACTTGATTTCCCTTCCACATCATAATGAACTTAGTTTGCTTATGTGTTATGAAGAAATGAAACGTATAACTAACTATCTTCCAGTATTTGCCCATGATAAACTTCTTGATTTTGATCTAAAGGAAATTTATATGTATTGTGCAGTGAATTGCATTGAAAATCCTTATATTTCCAATTACATAAAGACAAGAAAACAAATAGAAGATGAAGAGAATACTAATGACAGGGAAGAGGCTTCCCAATATCCTCCTATTATTTCTTATGATGAATCAGGTAACGAGGAGGAGCTTTATATTCAACCAATCTCATCAATAAAGAGCTCAAAAAAGGGATAAACCCGCACATGATGTGAAGAAGAAAAAGAAAAAACAGAGAAGCAAAGGTAAAAAGGTATCCCTCCCAAATGATGTTACTCCTACTACTCATTGTGATGATGATAATTGCTATACTATTGGTGCTATCCATACTATTAATGATGAGAGTGATTATGCTTATGATATGAAAAGGCCCAAGCTTGGGGATGCTACATTTAATGAAGATGATATTTTTAGTCTCCCAAGTTTTGATATGCAAATTTATAATGATGATAGCATGCCTCCTACTTATGATGATTATATTGATGAAAGTGGGTTTGGAAGAGTGTCAACTTTAGGAAGTAATGATCCCACTATTTTGGAGGATATTGAATCTTATTATGATAATTATGAAAGTGGATTTGGAGAGGTCATGACTTTATTTAGTGATGATTCCACTATCTTGGAAGAGGTTTCAATCGATTATGATGAGAACAAAGTTGCTACTTATGATGATTATTGTGATGACACGTATGCTATAAAAAGTAGTGATGATTATATTTATAAAACTTGTCATGATTATGATTACCCATTTTCTGAACATTACTCTTTTAATGTGGAAACAATTTATAGTATTCAAGTCTCTTATGATACTCCCACTATCCCGAATGAGAAGAATTTTGCTTATGTGGAGAGTAGTAAATTTTCTATGCTTGTAGATCATTAAAAGAATGCTCTATGTGATGGTTATATTGTTGAATTCATTCATGATGATACTGAAAATTATTATGAGGGAGGAATATATGCTTGTAGGAATTGCAATAATATCAAGTTTCCTCTCTATGTGCTTAAAATTTTGAAGATATGCTTGTTTTACCTTTCTATGCAAGTTGATTCTTGTTCCCACAAGTTGTTTTATCATAAAATCCCTATGCATAGGAAGTGGGTTAGACTTAAATGTGCTATTCATATTCTTCATGATGCTCGCTTTATGTTTCAATTCTTATCTTTTATGTGAGCATCATTGAATTCATCATGCCTAGCTAGGGGCGTTAAACGATAGCGCTTGTTGGGAGGCAACCCAATTTTATTCTTGTTCCTTGCTTTTTGTTCCTGTTTAGTAATAAATATTTCATCTTGCCTCTGTTATGGTTGTGATTTTTGTGTTTAATTAGTGTTTGTGCCAAGTAGAACCTTTGGGAAGACTTGGGGGAAGTTTATGTGATCCTGCTGTAAAAAACAGAAACTTTAGCGCTCACGAGATTAGCTGCCATTTTTACTGGAGAGTGATATTAAGTTGATTCTTTTTGAAGAGTATTAATAGACAAATTCCTTAAGTCCACCAATTTATTTGAGAATTTTATGAGTTCCATAAGTGTATGTTTGATACAGATTACTACAGACTGTTCTGTTTTTGACAGATTCTGTTTTCTATGTGTTGTTTGCTTATTTTGATGAATCTATGAGTAGTATCGGAGGGTATAAACCATAGAGAAGCTGGAATACAGTAGATATTACACCAATATGAATTTAGAATGAGTTCACAACAGTACCTAAGTGGTGATTTATTTTCTTATACTAACGGAGCTTACGAGTTTTCTGTTAAGTTTTGTGTTGTGAAGTTTTCAAGTTTTGGGTAAAATTTGATGGACTATGGAATAAGGAGTGGCAAGAGCCTAAGCTTGGGGATGCCCAAGGCACCCCAAGGTAATATTAAAGGACAACCAAAAGCCTAAGCTTGGGGATGCCCCGGAAGGCATCCCCTCTTTCGTCTTCGTTCATCGGTAACTTTACTTGGAGCTATATTTTTATTTACCACATGATATGTGTTTTGCTTGTAGCGTCATTTTATTTTATTTAGTTTTGCTTGATGTTTGAATAAAATACCAAGATCTGAAATTCTTAAATGTTAGGGAGTCTTCACATAGTTGCATAATTATTCGACTACTCATTGATCTTCACTTATATCTTTCGGAGTAGTTTGTCATTTGCTCTAGTGCTTCACTTATATCTTTTTAGAGCATGGTGGTGGTTTTATTTTGAAGAAATAGATGAACTCTTGTACTTCACTTATATTATTTTGAGAGTCCTTATAACAGCATGGTAGTTTGCTTTGGTTATGAAACTAGTCCTAATATGATGGGCATCCAAGAGGGATACAATAAAAAAATTCATATAGAGTGCATTGAATACTAAGAGAAGTTTGATACTTGATAATTGTTTTGATATATGGAGATAGTGATATTAAAGTTGTGCTAGTTGAGTAGTTGTGAATTTGAGAAATACTTGTGTTGAATTTTGCAAGTCGCGTAGCATGCACGTATGGTAAACGTTGTGTAACAAATTTGAAACATGAGGTGTTATTTGATTTCCTTCCTTATGAGTGGCGGTCGGGGACGAGCGATGGTCTTTTCCTACCAATCTATCCCCCCTAGGAGCATGTGCGTAATGCTTGGTCTTTGATGACTTGTAGATTTTTGCAATAAGTGTGTGAGTTCTTTATGACTAATGTTGAGTCCATGGATTATACGCACTCTCACCCTTCCATCATTGCTAGCCTCTTCGGTACCATGCATTGCCCTTTCTCACCTTGAGAGTTGGTGCAAACTTCGCCGGTGCATCCAAACCCCGTGATATGATACGCTCTATCACACATAAACCTCATTATATCTTCCTCAAAACAGCCACCATACCTACCTATTATGGCATTTCCATAGCTATTCCGAGATATATTACCATGCAACTTTCCACCATTCCGTTTATTATGATACACTTCATCATTGTCATATTGGCTTGCATGATCATGTAGTTGACATCATATTTGTGGCAAAGCCACCATGCATAATTTATCATACATGTCACTCTTGATTCATTGCCCATCCCGGTACACCGCCGGAGGCATTCATATAGAGTCATATCTTGTTCTAGTATCAAGTTGTAATCATTGAGTTGTAAATAAATAGAAGTGTGATGATCATCATTAATAGAGCATTGTCCCAAAAAAGAGAAAGGCCAAAAAAAGGAAGGCCCAAAAAAAGAAAAAAAGGGGCAATGCTACTATCCTTTTTCCACACTTGTGCTTCAAAGTACAACCATGATCTTTATGATAGAGAGTCTCTTGTTTTGTCACTTTCATATACTAGTGGGAATTTTTCATTGTAGAACTTGGCTTGTATATTCCAACAATGGGCCTCCTCAAGTGCCCTAAGTCTTCGTGATCAAGCAAGTTGGATGCACACCCACTTAGTTTTTTTTGTTGAGCTTTCATACATTTATAGCTCTAGTGCATCCATTGCATGGCAATCCCTACTCCTTGCATTGACATCAATTGATGGGCATCTCCCTAGCCCATTGATTAGCCGCGTCGATGTGAGACTTTCTCCTTTTTGTCTTCTCCACATAACCCCCTCATTATATTCTATTCCACCCATAGTGTTATATCCATGGCTCACGCTCATGTATTGCGTGAAAGTTGAAAAAAGTTTGAGATTACTAAAGTATGAAACAATTGCTTAGCTTGTCAGCGGAGTTGTGCATGATGAGAGCATACTTGTGTGACGAAAATGGAGCATGACCAAACTATATGATTTCGTAGGGATGAACTTTCTTTGGCCATGTTATTTTGAGAAGACATAATTGCTTTGTTAGTATGCTTGAAGTAGTATTGTTTTTATGCCAATATTAAACTTTTGTCTTCATCTGAATATTCTTGCCACAATAAAGAATATTACATGGATAAATATGCTAGGTAGCATTCCACATCAAAAATTCCGTTTTTATCATTTACCTTCTCGAGGACGAGCAGGAATTAAGCTTGGGGATGCTGATACGTCTCCAATGTATCTATAATTTTTGATTGTTCCATGCTATTATATTATCAACCTTGGATGTTTTATATGCATTTATATGCTATTTTATATGATTTTGGGACTAATCTATTAACCTAGAGCCCAGTGCCAGTTTCTGTTTTTTCCTTGTTTTAGAGTATCGCAGAAAAGGAAAATCAAATGGAGTCCAATTGACCCGAAACTTCACGGAACTTATTTTTGGACCAGAAGAAGCCCACGGAGTATCGGAGATGGACCAGAAGAGTCTCGGGCTGCCCACGAGGGTGGGGGGCGCGCCCACCCCCTGGGCACGCCCCCTGCCTCGTGGACAGCCCGGAGATCCACCGACGTACTTCTTCCTCCTATATATATCCATATACCCTAAAAACTTCGGGGAGCAGAATAGATCGGGAGTTCCGCCGCCAGAAGCCTCCATAGCCACCGAAAACCAATATAGACCCGTTCCGGCACCCTGCCGGAGGGGGGGAATCCCTCTCCGGTGACCATCTTCACCATCCCGACGCTCTCCATGACGAGGAGGGAGTAGTCCACCCTCGGGGCTGAGGGTATGTACCAGTAGCTATGTGTTTGATCTCTCTCTCTCGTGTTCTTGAGGTGGTACGATCTTGATGTATCGCGAGCTTTGCTATTATAGTTGTATCTTATGATGTTTCTCCCCCTCTACTCTCTTGTAATGGATTGAGTTTTCGATTTGAAGTTATCTTATCGGATTGAGTCTTTATTGATTTGAGAACACTTGATGTATGTCTTGCATGGGATACCCGTGGTGACAATGGGGAATTCTATTGATCCACTTGATGTATGTTTTGGTGATCAACTTGCGGGTTCCGCCCATGAACCTATGCATAGGGGTTGGCACACGTTTTCGTCTTGACTCTCTGGTAGGAACTTTGGGGCACTCTTTGAAGTTCTTTGTGTTGGTTGAATAGATGAATCTGAGATTGTGTGATGCATATCGTATAATCATACCCACGGATACTTGAGGTGACATTGGAGTATCTAGATGACATTAGGGTTTTGGTTGATTTGTGTCTTAATGTGTTATTCTAGTACGAACTCTATGATAGATTGAACGGAAAGAATAGCTTCGTGTTATTTTACTACGGACTCTTGAATAGATCGATCAGAAAGGATAACTTTGAGGTGGTTTCGTACGCTACCATAATCTCTTCATTTGTTCTCCGCTATTAGTGACTTTGGAGTGACTCTTTGTTGCATATTGAGGGATAGTTATATGATCCAATTATGTTATTATTGTTGAGGGAACTTGCACTAGTGAAAGTATGAACCCTAGGCCTTGTTTCAACGCATTGCAATACCGTTTGTGCTCACTTTTATCATTAGTTACCTTGCTGTTTTTATATTTTAAGATTACAAAAACCATTATCTACTATCCATATTGCACTTGTATCACCATCTCTTCATCGAACTAGTGCACCTATGCAATTTACTATTGTCTTGAGTGTGTTGGGGACACAAGAGACTCTTTGTTATTTGGTTGCAGGGTTGGTTGAGAGAGACCATCTTCATCCTACGCCTCCCACGGATTGATAAAACTTAGGTCATCCACTTGAGGGAAATTTGCTACTGTGCTACAAACCTCTGCACTTGGAGGCCCAACAACGTCTAGAAGAAGAAGGTTGTGTAGTAGACATCACTGACATGGAGCACTTTCCACTGCTGCATGTGCTCGTCTGCGTACTTCTTCACCAGCGCCTCGCGCCCGACATTGTTGTTGTAGAACACGCACTGCAGCGAGTCCAGGAACCTGAACGTCAGCAGAAAATTATGATTTTCCTGTGCAACTTGATTCAATCACAAAACTTCTTATATGGTAGATGATATCAATTTTTGTCCGGATGTTAGTTTCTGCATCGAAATTGAGAAGAATACAAAAGAGCTCGTTGAAGAAAGGAACAAAACTAAAAGAAAGTGTTTAGTGCTAATCTATAAAAACTACATAAGTGAAATTTCAAATACCAAAAGAGTAGTTGAAAACTACAAATAAAATTAAAATTTTTACATCCACAGCTTCAGCCGAAACATCCTACCAATGGCAAATTTACCATATGTGTCATCCTAATTAACAAAGATGAAGTTAGCAGCACACATGCAACATAACTTGGTAATAGCTTGTTTGAAAATAACACAAATAACTCAACGAAAGTGAAACTGAAGCAAATGTTAACCAACGCGGAGGAGTATAGGAACCTTCTTTAGGTGTTCAGATTACAACATGTAGTCCGGTTCATCGTCAGCATCTGAGTCATGCCGTGGGATCCGCAAGCTGCATCTGCTGTGTTGGCGACATCATCGTCGAAGAAAACTACCTGATCCTCACCATAAGAGCAACCAGGAAACATCCATTGACTCGATCAACAATATTCGAGAGCCTGAAAATACGAGGACGACCGGCCATATCAGGGTGTGGCACTAATCTACTCAACACTGCCATCATCAAGCAAAAGAAAATAAACCTTAAAGCTACACAAACAACTACTATCATCAGGCACAAGAAAAGAAAGCTTGAAGCTACATAAATATCAACTACCTTACAGAGGCAATTTGGTTCATTTAAAACCATCATTCGGAAATCAAAACAGTAGTTGGGAGAAAAAAATTATACATTCAATTCACCACGTAAGCGCACAGCAAAGTAGTAGTACTCACATTTAGACTTCAGTACCTCAACAACATCAAGCTACCCATCGTAAAGAGCCTAAGGTGAGCATTCCCTAATATTAAAGAAAAGAACGGGTCAGAAAATTGCACTCTCGAATCATCTTCATGAAGGTAAATGCATCCCCCAAGATTCATTTCCCGTTCTCGAGTTCATGCATAAAAATCGCAGGGGCACAAATCAAACTGTATGTTGTCAAACCAGGAAGAATACAGGGTATCAAATGGAATGAGGGAAGCTCACCTGAGATTGAGAATCCATAGACGAGAGTACGTTGCTTGTAAACGGGCATCACCTTCGTGGCTAACAGGGGCATAGGAGTAGACAGGGGCACGCGGAGGAGGGAGGGCGGGGCACATGTTGTACGAGCTCGCCGGGCCATACGTGACGGCGGCGGCGACAGTTGATCGAGGTCGCTCGGGCTCCCCATCTTGAAGAGGGAGGCAGCATGCTGTGAGACGAGACAGCGAGACAAAGATTGGATCGAGAGCGGGTGGCGGCGCATTGAGCGGAGCATTGGGGCAACGGCACGGCGGTGGTGCAAGGAGGATCAGGATCTGGCTGGTCAACCTCCTCCTCTCTGACGGGGAGCAAAGCCGGCGGACATCATGTGAAGCATTGGGATGGAGCGGCAGCGGCGAAGGGATGAAGGGTGGCGGCGAAAGGATGAAGGGCGAAGGGATGAGAGGTTCTCGCTCGAGGGCAGGAGACCTTGCTCGTACGTGCGGGCGATTGGTTTACGTTTTTTTCGCTGGTTAATTTTTGTAGGTGTATTTTCGCTGGTTAATTTTCGTAGATTTTATTTGCTTCGCTTGTCTTGGGTGCGATCGGAGGTTAGGCCCTGGAGGGCGTGGGGCGGGTGGGGGCCTCGGTACCAGCTTTTTTGGTTCGTGGCGGCTCAGTATGAGATAAAAGGAGGTACCCAAAAAACCATGGGAGATGGGACGAAAAAATCTGAAAACGAGACTACCAATTGCTTCGTTAGATGTAGAGATTGGCGGCTATCGGCCGTGTCGACCCGACGACAACGGTGGCAGACGGGAAAAAATTATATGAGACCAAGTCTCATGGTTAGCAGGTGAGACCCGTCCTGATGGATGACACATGTCATTCACAAATCACAAAGCATCTAATCTCTCTCCCCCCTGATTTTAAGTAGGGGTGGAGGATGCTTTGTGATTTGTGAATGACACGTGTCATCCATCAGGATGGGTCTCACGTAAGACCTGGTTTCATAGAATGCTTTTCCGTGACAGACGTGACATGGCCCAGGGGAAGAATCGAAACGACCGGGCAAGTACTGTTGGGCGTTTGAGAGGTATTTGAGATGTTTCGTTGTAGGTACTCTAAGGTAGGTTCTTGTTGAACTTAACAAATTTTATCCTTGCCCTTCGGTTACATGCACCGGTGCGTTTGTAGCGGGAGAGATTTTTTCTATTTTTTTGGCATATTCTTCTGCCAAATTCTTCCACTTTATACTGCACTGTTCCTTTGCTCGAGAGGTATGGTTCTTGCTAGCTTTTCTAAAAATACGATGAATAAGCATGCGCATCATGTTACAACCGGGTTTAATGTTTAAATAGCTCAACTATGAATTACTTATATCTTATAAGCGCAGACCAAAAATAATACTCTGAAGACGAAATCTAACCATAAAAAAGGTAACCTGCGGTTCAAAACTATGACCTCTTGGTCACTGATGCCTTAGCTAAGAGCAATTCTAGCAGACCTCGCAAAACGCCTGGTTCGTAAAAATTCCGACGAGTATGCGGGTTCGGCCTAATTTTCCAGCCAGAACAGACCCCGCATACTCGCCTGTCCTGCAAATATTTTTGTTGCAGCCCGCAAACCGCACGCCCCGAGTAGTATAACTGCGGTTCCGTGACCCTTTTGCGGGTCCAAACCCTATCCTCCGCCGCCGCGAGCCACCCGATTCCCCTTTCCCCCTTCACATTCCTCCCCGTCGACGACCACCCGTCCCGCCTCCAGCCGCCATGTGGGGCCGCATGTGGAGCTCCGGACGCGGCTCCGGCGGCGTAAGGGGCCCGGAGCACGAGCGGCGCGTCCGATCCGACGACGCGCGGAAGCTCGGGGCCCGGAAATGGACCAACCGCGGCCTGTCGCCGCCGGCGAACTTCCAGCGGAGCGAGACGGCGGAGTACGACCGCTGGCGCGCGTCCTTCTCCTCCGCGAGATCCTCGTACGCCGGGAGCTCCTCCTCCTCCGACGCGGGCCTTCTCCTCGTGAAGAGGGAGTGGTCGGACGACGAGGAGGAGCCGGCACCGTTCGCCTTCGTCCCCGTGAAGGAGGAACCCGAGGAGCCCGCTCCGCTCGGCCGCTGCGGAGTCGTCGGGGCCGAGGACTACGTCGCGGACGTCGACGCCGTCGCGGCCGCCATCGCCGAGCGGAGCGTGCGCGAGGAGGCGGAGCGCTAGCGCCACACCGAGCAGCTCGAAGACCTCGAGTGGCGGCAAGCGGTCGCCGCCAACGAGAAGGCCGAGGAGTGGCGCCGCATCCGCGAGGAGCAGGCGGCGAAGTACGTCGACCTGTGCAGCTCCAGCAAGGAGGATTGAGCGTCCGGCTCCTCCACGACGTCGTCCATTTGCCGCGACCTCGCCGCCGTTCGATCCGACCTCTCTAGTACTAGTTTTACGTAGTATGTAGTATAACTATGCTCGTAGTTTGTTGATCATGTGATGAACTATGTTTGTGCAATTTCTCCCGCGAAAGTGTTTTATCAAATTATGCAGGTTTAGATACGGGTTAATTTTGGCCGCGCTAGTTTTCAACCCGCAAACGCGATCTTCGTGAAACCGCAAACGTGTTTTGCTGGTCGAATTTTTGGGGGGTCTGCTAGAGTTGCTCTAACAACCAGACTACTAGGGCACGCGATATCCTTACAAGGACTAAACATATTATATGTTATTATTTCTTTTGTTCTATGAAAGAAAATAACTTATATTCTCGTGTTTGTGACATTTAAAAGCAAACATTGTAGTAAAAAAATTGTATAATTTAAAAAATGTACGCACATTCAGAAAAAGTACATGACATTTAGATAAATATTTAAACATTTTTTAAAAATTGATTGAAAAATGTATGTTTGTATTTTAAAAATGTTTGTGACATTTTTTTTAGTATTGAGGGAGATTTAGGGAATGCGCTAGAATGGGATTTTGCCCTCTGTTTTTAGCCAATTCTCTAAAATAAATCGGGCTGCTATCTATTTGTTATGATACCCGTTTTTTTAAGACAGTGAGATATAGCAACTTTGCTAGAAAATGCTTCACTTTCGTTTATTAATGTATAAATTTTCTTAATGCACAAACTAAAGTATTCTGATGTCCAAGCACTACTACTCCCTCCGTCCGGAATTACTTGTCGCTCAAACGGATATATCTAGCACTATCTAGAAGACGAAGGGAGTATTATGCTAGCAGTGAGATTTGAGACTTAAGGTAAGAACGCGGAGTAACATGCAATAACATTTGGCTAGAGTTGCTTTCGTCCATACAAAAAAAGATCGTTCATTTGTAGAAAAAAATATATGACCAAATGTTGATTATCTGAGGAATCCCATGGGTCTTCTAGCAAGGTTAGCTAAAGCATGAATAAGTTAGCCAAATGTCAGAAATGAAAATTAACAGTTGACTGAGCAATTTTAGTAGGAATAAGTTTGCCTTTAATTCCAGTAAAGGAATTAATCAACACTGATTGCTATGAAGTTAAAACAAGCTAGTAGGAATAAATTGAAGGTACTTTTGGTTGCAAATTTGTAGATAAAATGGATGTTCCAAGTTCATAAAAATATTATTTCATACGTATGATGCATCATGTGCTAGTGCACAACAGGGTTTTAGTTTTCCTTTATTCTTTTATTGTTCACCTGAGCGAGTATTTTTTAAAGATTTATTTATCAAAGTTCTAACAACAATTGATTTGTGTTCCTACGGTCAGTGCCTTGTGCTAATTGCGGGGTGGTCGAGGGTTCAAATCCCCCAAATGTATTTTTTCTTCTTTCTACTGGCAAAACAGCATGTGCGCTGTAACAGGACAAAAGAAAATCATAATCTTCCATGGCCATGACCACATTTGCTGCATCATCGAGATACACTATCACCCTCATTTTTGTAAAATCGTGAACAATTTTTAAAAATCATGAACATTTTTTTAAACTCGTGAACATATCTGAAATCATGTACATTTTGTAAATTTGTGAACATTTTTCAGATTTTCGAACATTTGCTCAAATCATGAACATTTTATACTATTTCCAAACATTTTTTAATGAACAAACATTTTATTCCAAAATTTACAAAATCAAGAACATTTTTTGATATAATGAACATTTTTTGATTTAATGAATTTTTTTTGATTTGATGAACATTTTATGAATCAACAAACTATTTTGTAAGTCATGAACAGTTTTTCAATTTTTAGGATATTTTTCAATTCGTGAACATTTTCTGAATTGGAAAAAGTTTGTTTAATTTAACTAACATTTTTTAATACATGAACATTTTTTGACTTTCCGAACATTTGTTTTCAAAATTGCGGAATTTTCTGTATCTGCGAATATTTTTTAAAATCGCTAACATTTTTTGAATGAACAAACATTTTATTTCCAATTTTTTTAAATTTTCGGAACTTTTTGAAGTCATGAATTATTTAAAGTAGAAAAAAACGAAGATGAAAAGGAAAACGGAAAATAAAAACAGGCCGCCCGGACATGGGCCGGCCAAAACAGATGCACTGTGTCTTCTCCCAGCATGCAGAGCGTAGTATAGAAGGTTCCTACTGCATGGGCCGGCCCAGGCGAGGATTCCCCTGTGTGAAACGTTTTTTATCACTTATATGTTACATCATACCCCTAAAAAAACTTATAGGTGGCATCGGTGGTAATATTTTACAATTTTGGGGACAATAGCCCCTTTATTATTAGGTATAGATATAGATTTTTTTTGAGCCAATATATGAGAAAGGTGAGTAATTAAAAAATAGCGAATACGTTCATGTACAAAAAAGTGTCTGTATTTATACACTCGCGCAAGTTAAATGACAACAATCGTGTGTTTTACAAGTTTATACACCAAACCTTTTTTTTCATAGTAATACGTGTCTCATTCATATCATTCATAAAGATCAAAGTACAAATCCACGGCGTGCAAGTTCTAAGACTCCCAGTATATTTACCTCTAGATCGTATGTCCGCAGCAGCGCCGCAAAACCCTGGATCATACCTGGTATACATGTAGCCTCAATGCAGCCGCAACGGCCCGAGAACCATGCCAGCGAGAGGCGGCCACCGCGTCGCCCGCCTTTGTAGCGCCGCCAAATCGGGGCCAAGCACTCACCCAATGGGAAAGTTATTTTGCGCAGTTAGGTCATGTATCGGTAAATCTGAGGCCATCCACTTTTTCTGAGATTTGTGAAATTGTATGGTCCGCCTAGATGTATAGCACTAGTATATTTTTTGTATTTTTTATTCAAACCAGTGGCAGCATAATGGACCCTAAAGTACACCTTTTGTTATGAACGGTACGCATGCAAGACTCTCTTCTCACTCTACATGCGGAACAAAACCATAAACTTTATTTCCTCTTAGACAAGTTAAATCAATCATATCTTTTAAACTATAGACTCATTTTTGATACTTTTTATATATTTTGACTCCTGGCGTCAAGAACTTTAAAACTAGACCAATTTTGGATATATTTCAAACACATTTAATTTTCGACGTTTCACATTTCATATGTGAAATAAACCCATTTCACTAGAAAAATCTGAAACTAACCTATTTCACTAGAAATATGTGACAATAACATTTTTCACATAAAATGTATAAAACCCAAATATGAAACTCAAATTTCAACTTATGAAAACAATTATTTAGAAGTGTGTAATATTTTTATTTCAAAAGAGTAAAATAAGTTATGTCACAAATGTGCAATTGAATAGATATGGATTTTGTGAAAGAAGCCAGTGAAAAGTAAAATGCACGTACTGAAAGTGAAAAAAACATGAAACTAAAATCTCAACTTGCGAAATTGAAAATTATGAAATGTGTAACGATTTACTTCAAAATAGTGAAATATGCTTTTTCAATATTGTGAAATTGAAACAAGCTAGTGCAAAGTGAAATGTAGGTTCTGAAAGTGACAAAAAATGTGAAACTAAATCTCAACTTGTGAAATTGAAAATTTTGAAATGTGTAACGGTTTATTATAGAAGAATGCAATATCCTTTTTCAATAATGTGAAATTGAAATACATGTCATTTTTGGGAAACAAACCAGTGAAAAGTGAAATATAGGTTCTAAAAGTGAAAAACAATATGAAACTGAAATATCGACTTGGGAAGTCGATTATTTGAAAATGTGTAACGCTTTTTTAAAGAGTGAAATATGTTATCTTAAAATTGTGGAACTGAAATATATGTGATTTTTGTGAAATGCGGCTTTTGAAAATGACAATAATATGAAACTGAAATGTCAACTTGTGAAACTGATTATTTGGAAATGTGTAATTGTTTATTTCATATGAGTGAAACATGCTATGTTAAAATATGAAATTGAAATAGATGCGACTTTTGTGAAACAAGGCTGTGAAAAGTAAAATGTGGGTTCTGAAAATGAAAATAATATGTAACTGAAATGTTAACTTATAAAAATGATTATTTAAAAATTTGTAATAGTTTATTTCAAAAGAGAGAAATATGTTATTCTAAAAATGTGGAATTCAAATAGATATCATTTTTGTGAGACAAGCTTATGAAAAGTGAATTGTGGGTTCTGAAAATGAAAACAATATGAAACCAAAATGTCATCTTATGAAACTGATTATTTTTTAAATGTGTAACAATTTTTCTGAGAAGAGTGAAATATTTTTCTCAAAAATGTGACATTGAAATAGATATGATTTATGTGAAAATGTGTTTCGTGAAGTTTAAACCGATTTAAAATGTATCCAAAATCGGTTTTGTTTTAAAGATCTTTGCAACAGGAGTTCAAATGTACGAAAAGTTTTGGAATTGGAATTTTGGTTTATGAGATATGAATGATTTAAATTATTAAAGGTGAAATAAATGGATGAATTTGTTTGTAAGAAAGAAGAGAGATAATAGCAGCACATGCATCCAAACCCTATACCATCTGACTAAAGCTGACACTGATGGGACCTCACGTATCGTATTGACAGGTTTGATAGCTGTGTATTCTCAAAGCAAAATGATTAGTTTTTATATTGCATAGTGCTGCACTAATCTTTAGACATGACGAGCGGCTAGCGATCCGCCTCTAGGTGCCATGACCGCGCAATTTTCCGTTCCGTTGTCGCCACCACGAGCTTGCCCGTTGTGACCGCCAGCATCGCGGAGCAACACCACGCCACCACACCTCCATGCCCGACACCCGCTCACGTCACTCCGCCGAGCGCCGCCGACCATCATCACCCCGCATCACTAGGCGAGCCTCCTCACGATCCACGACCGCGAGAAACTCCTGCCGCCACCTTCCCTGACGCCCGCCCGCGCTTTGCCGGTGGCCCTCCGGTAGGAAAGGAGGGGATGGAGAAGGGCCTAGTGGCAGCAGCTGCTAGGGTTTCCCCTTGTCGTCAGGGGTGACGTCGCAGGGGACAAAAGGGGGTTCAGGTACTCCTGATGACACGGGGGATGAGGGGGTTCAGTTACGTCGATGTGATTCTTGCCGAACTATGAACCAACTATATAACGTTTGCAGCACATAATGCTTCCACGAGTTACAGGAATCCCCGCGTTTGAAATAGAAAATAGTTACTCAATGTCTTTTTTTTAGAGTAACTCGGTGTCATTTGGAGATAGAACCTTGCATGCGAACAGTGTGCACCCTACCTGAGTTCGATGGTTTAGCTTTAGAGCTGAAAATGCACTATTGGGAGAAGCGAGTTACATCATATGCATATTCTTGAGCTTTCACTTAGTTTGTCTCATAAACAGTCTGCACTTCACTTACATCATATTAGTATTAGTATTACTCATTTTCTTCAGAGAAGGCGTTGCAGCTGAAAATTGTGGCTGAGCTGATCAATCATTTGTCTTCAGATGGAGGAGAGCTAGAACGCCTGCATTATATCATAGAGCGTCTTTCCTTATCACGGTAGTCCTGCCGAAGCAGGAAGAAAAGCCACGCAAACCCGATAACTTGAAACACCATAGCCATGACGCCCTCTGTAGCCAACCTTCTCATCACAAAGAATCCTTCTGAAATGTAAATTATGTGATACACAAAGCTTCAATTGACTTTTGAGTGCAGATGGAAAAAAACAAGAACCAATGGGGACGAGGTCATGGCCTGTATATTAAGATAGAGGCCACCTGGGATTCAGGCCGCGGCCGGCCACTGCGACCCAGCCATTGGGCTAGTTCATGAGTGCAGAACTGGAGATGAACACTATCTTTCCTTCCAATTAGTCAATAATTTAATTCACATGTGCTTTAGGTTTTTGATCTTCTCCATTTTCTCTTGTTGTTTCTTTAGATAGGCTATGTTAGCGTCCCAGGCCCAGCTTCCGACCTCCGGCATATGTTCGAACATTTTCGGTGCGCGTCGGACACACCACTACAAGTAAAGAGTCCACCACATCCCAAAAGACTAGCTTGAAGGGAGTGTGGCACTCTTCCTTATAAGGTGGTCCTAGCCCCTAAACAGGACGGACTGGGGCCCGGCTCTGATACCAATTGTTAGCGTCCCAGGCCCAGCTCCCGACCTCCGGCATATGTTCGGACGTTTTCGGTGCGCGTCGGACACACCACTACAAGCAAAGAGTCCACCACATCCCAAAAGACTAGCCTGAAGGGAGTGTGGCACTCTTTCTTATAAGGTGGTCCTAGCCTCCTTCCATATCCGAGGTGGGACTAAAGTCACTGGCAACACCCAACGGCCAGCGTCTCTGACAGGCTAGCAGTTCTTGATTTTTCTTAACAATTGTTTCAGTTTTGGTTGCAGCGATGCTTGTGGTGCAGTACTTCAGGCCCAGATGCTTTCTTCTTCTACTCAATTCAAAATGATGATACCAAGGATATATTCATATTAACATGTTCCCACACTAAATTTTATATGTTGGCTCACTTAAACGTAATAAAATTCTACAATACTGTGCTTTTTGATTAACTCATGACTCGAATCAACTAGTGATTCTGGTAAGCAAGCAAGGCAATCCAAACTATTTAAAAGACTGGCAATTCTTGACAAAGGTTGAACATGCAACTGTTTCAGTTTATTTATTTTTCCCTTTTTGTGTGTGTTTGTGTCATGTATTAGTTCTACAATCACATTAATCATTTTAGGAGATTTAAATCGAATCCGCCTGGGCAACAACTTTCCGATCTTTTTGAAGGAAATATGCCCTAGAAACAATAATAAAGTTATTATTCATTTCCTTATATCATAATAAATGTTTATTATTCATGCTAGAATTGTATTAACCGGAAACATAATACATGTGTGAATACATAGACAAACAGAGTGTCACTAATATGCCTCTACTTGACTAGCTCGTTAATCGAAGATGGTTATGTTTCCTAACCATAAACAAAAGAGTTGTTACTTGATTAACGGGATCACATCATTAGGAGAATGATGTGATTGACATGACCCATTCCATTACCTTAGCACCCGATCGTTTAGTATGTTGCTATTGCTTTCTTCATGACTTATACATGTTCCTATGACTATGAGATTATGCAACTCCCGTTTGCCGGAGGAACACTTTGTGTGCTACCAAACGTCACAACGTAACTGGGTGATTATAAAGGAGCTCTACAGGTGTCTCCAAAGGTACATGTTGGGTTGGCGTATTTCGAGATTAGGATTTGTCACTCCGATTGTCGGAGAGGTATCTCTGGGCCCTCTCGGTAATGCACATCACCTAAGCCTTGCAAGCATTGCAACTAATGAGTTAGTTGCGAGATGATGTATTACGGAACGAGTAAAGAGACTTGCCGGTAATGAGATTGAACTAGGTATTGAGATACCGACGATCGAATCTCGAGCAAGTAACATACCGATGACAAAGGGAACAACGTATGTTGTTATGCGGTCTGACCGATAAAAGATCTTCGTAGAATATGTAGGAACCAATATGAGCATCCAGGTTCCGCTATTCGTTATTGACCGGAGACGTGTCTCGGTCATGTCTACATTGTTCTCGAACCCGTAGGGTCCGCACGCTTAAGGTTTCGATGACAGTTATATTATGAGTTTATGCATTTTGATGTACCGAAGTTTGTTCGGAGTCCCGGATGTGATCACGGACATGACGAGGAGTCTCGAAATGGTCGAGACATAAGGATTGATATATTGGAAGCCTATATTTGGATATTAGAAGTGTTCCGGGTGAAATCGGGATTTTACCGGAGTACCGGGAGGTTACCGGAACCCCCCGGGAGGTATATGGGCCTTGGTGGGCTTTAGTGGAAGAGAGGAGAGGTGGTCAGGGCTGGGCCGCGCGCCCCTCCCCCCCTAGTCCGAATAGGACAAGGAGAGGGGGGCGGCGCCCCCCTTCCTTCTCTCTCTCCTCTTTCCCCCTCCCGAATCCTATTCCAACTAGGAAAGGAGGGGAATCCTACTCCCGGTGGGAGTAGGACTCCTCCTGGCGCGCCCTCCTCCTGGCCGGCCGCACCCCCCTTTGATCCTTTATATTGTTGGGTTTCGTAGTAATTTCAAAAAATTTCCTACGCTCACGCAAGATCATGGTGATGCATAGCAACGAGAGGGGAGAGTATGATCTATGTACCTTATAGATCGACAACGGAAGCGTTTGGTTGATGTAGTCGTACGTCTCCACGGCCCGGCCGATCAAGCACCGAAACTACGGCACCTCCGAGTTCTAGCACACGTTCAGCTCGATGACGATCCCCGGACTCCGATCCAGCAAAGTGTCGGGGAAGAGTTCCGTCAGCACGACGGCGTGGTGACGATCTTGATGTACTACTGCAGCAGGGCTTCGCCTAAACTCTGCTATAATATTATCGAGGACTATGGTGGAAGGGGGCGCCGCACACGGCTAAGAATAAGATCACGTGGATCAACTTGTGTGTTTCTGGGGTGCCCCTGCCTCCGTATATAAAGGACTAAAGGGGGGTGCGGCCGGCCTAGGAGAGGCGCGCTAGGAGAGTCCTACTCCCTCTGGGAGTAGGATTCCCCCCCCCCTCAATCCTAGTTGGAATAGGATTCGCGGAGGGGGGAAAGGAGAGAGAGGGGCCGGCCCCCTCTCCTTGTCCTATTCGGACCAAGGGAGGGGAGGGGCGCGCGGCCCATGTTGGGTTTCCTATTCTCTTTTCCACTAAGGCCCACTATGGCCCATATAGCTCCCGGGGGGTTCCGGTAACCTCCCAGTACTCCGGTAAAATCCCGATTTCACCCGGAACACTTCCGATATCCAAACATAGGCTTCCAATATATCAATCTTTATGTCTCGACCATTTCGAGACTCCTCGTCATGTCCGTGATCACATCCGGGACTCCGAACAAACTTCGGTACATCAAAATGCATAAACTCATAATATAACTGTCATCGTAACCTTAAGCGTGCGGACCCTACGGGTTTGAGAACAATCTAGACATGACCGAGACATGTCTCCGGTCAATAACCAATAGCGGAACCTGGATGCTCATATTGGCTCCTACATATTCTACGAAGATCTTTATCGGTCAGACCGCATAACAACATACGTTGTTCCCTTTGTCATCGGTATGTTACTTGCCCGAGATTCGATCGTCGGTATCCCAATACCTAGTTCAATCTCGTTACTGGCAAGTCTCTTTACTCGTTCTGTAATACATCATCCCGCAACTAACTCATTAGTTGCAATGCTTGCAAGGCTTAAGTGATGTGCATTACCGAGAGGGCCCAGAGATACCTCTCCGACAATCGGAGTGACAAATCCTAATCTCGAAATACGCCAACCCAACATGTACCTTTGGAGACACCTGTAGAGCTCCTTTATAATCACCCAGTTACGTTGTGATGTTTGGTAGCACACAAAGTGTTCCTCCGGCAAACGGGAGTTGCATAATCTCATAGTCATAGGAACATGTATAAGTCATGAAGAAAGCAATAGCAACATACTAAACGATCGGGTGCTAAGCTAATGGAATGGGTCATGTCAATCAGATCATTCACTTAATGATGTGATCCCGTTAATCAAATAACAACTCATTGTTCATGGTTAGGAAACATAACCATCTTTGATTAACGAGCTAGTGAAGTAGAGGCATACTAGTGACACTTTGTTTGTCTATGTATTCACACATGTATTATGTTTCCGGTTAATACAATTCTAGCATGAATAATAAACATTTATCATGATATAAGGAAATAAATAATAACTTTATTATTGCCCCTAGGGCATATTTCCTTCATATATACGGGGGCAGGGGGCACCCCTAGACACACAAGTTGATCCACGTGATCATATTCTTAGCCGTGTGCGGTGCCCCCTTCCACCATAATCCTCGATAATATTGTAGCGGTGCTTAGGCGAAGCCCTGCGACGGTAGAACATCAAGATAATATAGTCACGGGCAAAAATTTGGAAATTTCTCCGAACCCCTTCGCCCGCGCGATAGCCTGCTCTGCCAACTTGGTCTCCGGATCATCTCCTCGCCGCCAGCCGCCTCCAGTCGCTGGTCTCCGTCGCCGTCAACGGAAATTCAACCCCGCCGTTGCCGCCGTAGCGAGTCTCCGTCGAACTAGGGTATGGACTCGATCTTTGTGCTATTCCCCAATCCGATTCTTAGCACATTGTGATCATCAATGATTCTTGCCACGTTTGTTAAACTTCTATCCAGTCAATGAACTCGTAGATTAGGTTTAATTCGAAAATTTTAGGGTTAGGTTTCCGCCGAAACCATCTCGGACCCACCGAGTTGAAAAACTCGGTCCCACCGATTTGGCTTATGCCATTGCACAAGTGAGACTCGGTCTGACCGAGAATTACTTATCGGTGTGACCGATTTTGGAACTATGTCAAACCCTAGCAGTCTCGGTGCCACCGAACTGTGACTCGGTCTGACCGAGTTCACTAGTTTAGGTGCCAAAACTGCTTCGGTATCACCGAGTTTAGAAATTGGTAGATCTGAGATGCTTTCAGTGGGAAACTAAAACTAAGTTTTTGAATTATTCTTTTGCAAAAATCTCTGCATTTTGTGATGCTTATCCACTCTATCTCATCTATAACCTATTCATAGGGTCAGCAGTCAGAGTTTGCATCATGTCAGACCAAAGTGATAGCCAGAACTTGTCAGAGCAGCAAGTACAGATGAGTGAGTGCACTAGTCCCTCAAGTTCCTCAGATGATGGCAGCAGGAGCACCCCTAGCAATCTGCCTAAAGCTGCCACAAGACAGAGAAAGAAGAGAACCTCAGAATCAGAGGATGAGGATTATGTGGCAGAAGAGGAAGCAACTTCAAAGAGAGTAGTGCTTGAGAAGGAACATGGCTCAGCTCAAGGCACAAAGCCAGGGATGAAAATCAAAAGGCCAGCAGGTAGACAGCCTATGCCAAAGGCCAGAGCTTCAACTCAGATTCCTGAAAAGCCTGCAACCATAGAGCCAGTTGCTGCTGAAGGCAAGAAGAGGAAGGAAAGGGTCAAGAAGACCGTAGCCAAAGTGCTTGGAAAGGCTTCCATCATGGAAGATGAGGATGAAGAAGAAGAGGTTGCTGCACCAGCACCTAAGGCACCCAAGCTGATGGGTGATGCCATAAGATCAGGGGCAACTGCTTCCAAGGCCAAGCTAGCTCCAAAGCCAAAGCCAAAGAGGAACACAAGAAGCATCCCAGCTACTGAGAAGAACAAGGCCCCAGTGCCTGAAGCTGCAGAAGAAGAAGAAGAGAATGTTCTTAGAAAGCTCAAGCCCAAGATCCCAGACCACAACGATGCTCATCCTGTGGCTGAGGATATGAAACTCAGGAGAGATTCAGGGCTCCGGAAGTGGAGAGAAGCAGACCCGTATGCTTCAAGGAGAAGGACTGCAGTTGACTACAGGTTTCACACCAAGGAGAAGCAAGACTTTTATGAGACAGTGCTGCTAGACAAGAAGCCAATTGTCTGTGATATGAGATGGGTTGATTGGCAATACATCAAGGACAACGAAGAGTACTACCCTGGAGTGCAGGACAGCTTCAAGGCATGTGGAGTAGAGGACTTTGTTGGGCAGAAGCTCACAAAGTGGAACGAGGAACTCATCATGCAGTTCTACTCCACAGCCCATTTCTATCCAGATGGCAGGATTGTATGGATGTCAGAGGGTACGAGGTACCAGTCTACAGTTGCTGAATGGGCTCAGCTGATTAATGCCCCAGAAGAGCATGACGATGACTTGGACATTTATGCCAAGAAGAAGATGGACCACAACTCAATGTCAAACATGTACAAGGAGATTCCAAATGAAGCACTTGATACGTTCAAGTTTGGCTCAGTACATTATCTTCTGTCAGGATTGCCAACCATCAATTGGATTTTGAGGCACCTTATTGCCCAAGTCAGGTGATCACAAGATGATCAGAGGCCATGCAATCAATTTGCTTCATGTATTTGATGTGCCACAGAAATTCAAGGTCATGAGCCTCATAGTAGAAACAATCAAGAGGACAGCAGCAGGCCAGAAGAGGAGCTGTGGATATGCCCCACAGATTCAGGAGCTCATCAACTCTAAGATGGGCACGGGCATATACTTATTGGACAAGGAACACCTGCCCATCCGTCCAGACTTTGAAGATAATCAAGTTGTCATGACTGAGAATGAACCATCATCTGCACAAGCACAAGCCAAGAAGGAGAAGGCAAGGAAGGAGAAAGCTGCCAAGATGCCAACTCAAGAGGAGGCATCTGAATATTTCTTGAAAACCAAACAAGAGCAGCTTGGTTACCTGATTGCATCCACCCTGCGGATTGAGAAAGGACTAGCCACCCTAACTCAGAACTAGGCAATCCTAGAGAGAATCGTAGAACAAAAGTTCTATGACTTGGATACCAAGGTAACAGAGATTCAGACTGCAGTGGAGCAGCTCCAAGATGACATGCAGGAGAGGAAAGGGAAGACTACAACTGATGCCTTTGCCAGAGTGCCACGAGGTCCGAGGTCGTCTGCCGTGCCAGTTCCTGACACAAGAGCAACCGCCTCAGCTCCAGCCGTAGCACCAGCCCAACCTGCTCCAGCGTCTACTTCAGCTCCAACTCCAGCGTCTACTTCAGCGTCTACGGAAGCCTTCGTCCTTGGAGTGATCCGGACTCCACCACCACCAGAAGATCAAGCCTGAGAGTCGATCTAGCACTATGCATTTTCTAGGAACTTTTTGGTAACTTGTTGCCAAAGGGGGAGAAAAATGTATAGATCATAGGCTTCGAGAGAGAGAGTGTGTGTTGCTTTTATTCTCTCTTGCTTTATTTGGTGTTTTTCGAACTTTGTTTGCTTTTGAGTGCTTGAGATACTATGCCGTTATCTGTGAGACATTGATGATCATGTGTTTGATCATAAGCTACACTTAATGTTTGCTTAATATTATCATCTTATCTATCTTATGTGATCATTCACTATTCTTGGTGATGAGTGCATGTATTTCATTCTTATCATTTTAAGCGCTCCACCAAGATGTATGTGACATGGAAGAGTAACCCATGACTCTAACTCTTTGTGCATTTGCAGTCCAAAGCAAATTTTAAATATGCACAAATTTAGGGGGAGCTCTTACTTGTCACATACTTCTCAAAGCGACGATATATTTCATGCTTATTTCATTTGTCGAAGCTTTGATCTATATGTTGTCATCAATTACCAAAAGGGGGGAGATTGAAAGTGCAACTATCCCTAGGTGGTTTTGGTAATTCATAACAACATATAGCTCATTGAGCTAATGCTATTCCAAGATGACTATTTCAGGAAAGCTCAATGATTGGCATGGCATGGATGTGAAAGTGGAACCCTCAAAATGCTAAGGACAAAGGATTGGCTCAAGCTCAAAAGCTCAAGACTCTTCATTTTATATTTTAGTGATCCAAGATCACATTGAGTCTTTAGGAAAAGCCAATACTATCAAGGAGGGATGAGGTGTTGCTTAATGAGCCTCTTGCTTCATGTGCTTAGTGATATGCTCCAAAACCCTCAACTACTTTCCCATATCCACATATGACCTAAACCCTAAGCCAAACTCGGTCATACCGATTCTTTCTAGCCGGCGCCACCGAGTTTCACATGTCATTAGCCACTGCCAAACCCTAGCAATTCGGTTCTACCGATAGGGATCTCGGTCTCATCGAGATGGGATTGCAAACTCTCTGTTTCCCTTTCGTAACTTTTCGGTCTCACCGAAAGAGCGAATCGGTCCCACCGAGATTGCAATGTAAACTCTTTGTTTCCTTTTTGTAACTTTTCGGTCTCACCGAAAGAGCAAATCGGTCCCACCGAGTTTGCCTGACCAACTCTCTGGTTAGCCTATTACCAAAATCGGTCTCACCGAGTTTGTGTAATCAGTCTCACAGAGATTACGTTATGCCCCAAACCCTAACCATATCAGTCCTGCCGAGTTGCATGCCAGTCCCACCGAAAATCTCTAACGGTCACTAGGTTTACCTTTTCGGTCCGACCGAGTTTGTTGATTCGGTCCCACCGAGATTGAAAAACTGTGTGTAACGGTTGGATTTTGTGTGGAGGCTATATATACCCCTCCACCTCCTCTTCATTCGTGGAGAGAGCCATCAGAACACATACACAATTCCAACTCATATGTTCTGAGAGAGAACCACCTACTCATGTGTTGAGACCAAGATATTCCATTCCTACCATATGAATCTTGATCTCTAGCCTTCCCCAAGTTGCTTTCCACTCAAACCTTCTTTCCACCAGATCCAAATCCTATGCGAGAGAGTTGAGTGTTGGGGAGACTATCATTTGAAGCACAAGAGCAAGGAGTTCATTACCTACACACCATTTGTTACTTCTTGGAGAGTGGTGTCTCCTAGATTGGCTAGGTGTCACTTGGGAGCCTCTGACAAGATTGTGGAGTTGAACCAAGGAGTTTGTAAGGGCAAGGAGATCGCCTACTTCGTGAAGATCTACCGCTAGTGAGGCAAGTCCTTCGTGGGCGATGGCCATGGTGGGATAGGCATGGTTGCTACTTCGTGGACCCTTCGTGGGTGGTTGCTTCTTCGTGGACCCTTCATGGGTGGAGCCCTCCGTGGACTCGCGCAACCATTACCCTTCGTGGGTGGAGCCCTCCGTGGACTCGCGCAACCGTTACCCTTCGTGGGTTGAAGTCTCCATCAACGTGGATGTAGGATAGCACCACCTATTCGAACCACGGGAAAAACATCCGTGTCTCCAATTGCGTTTGAATTCTCCAAACCCTTCCCTTTACATTCTTGCAAGTTGCATGCTTTACTTTCCGCTGCCAATATACTCTTTGCATGCTTGCTTGAATTGTGTGATGATTGCTTGACTTGTCCTATAATAGCTAAAATCTGCCAAGAACTAAAATTGGGAAAAGGTTAAGTTTTTATTTGGTCAAGTAGTCTAATCACCCCCCCTCTAGACATACTTTCGATCCTACAAGTGGTATCAGAGCTTTGGTCTCCATTTGCTTTGATCTCCATAGCTTTTGGTGGTCATAGCCTTGGTTTCACAACCTAGGAGAGTATGGCGTCTAGCGAGGGAAATTATCACCGTAGAGGTCCTTACTTTGATGGTACTAATTTTGCTAGTTGGAAGCATAAAATGAAAATGCATATTCTTGGACATAACCCCGCCGTTTGGGCTATTGTGTGTGTTGGTTTGCAAGGTGACTTCTTTGATGGGAAAGAACCAAACCATGAAGCTACCGCGGATGAGTTGAAGATGTTGCAATACAATGCTCAAGCTTGTGATATTCTCTTCAACGGATTGTGCCCCGAAGAATTCAACAAAATCAGCCGTCTTGAGAATGCAAAGGAAATTTGGGACACTTTGATTGATATGCACGAAGGTACCGACTCCGTCAAGGAATCCAAGTTGGATGTGCTTCAAAGTCAACTTGACAAGTTCAAAATGAAGGATGGTGAAGGTGTCGCTGAAATGTACTCTAGGCTTGCTCTCATCACAAATGAGATTGCCGGCTTAGGAAGTGAAGAGATGACCGATAGATTCATCATCAAGAAGATTCTAAGAGCCTTGGATGGAAAATATGATACCGTGTGCACATTGATCCAAATGATGCCCAATTACAAAGATCTCAAGCCAACGGAGGTGATTGGAAGAATTGTTGCTCATGAGATGTCACTTAAGGATAAAGAGGAACTTCACAACAAATCAAGTGGTGCCTACAAAGCCTCATGTGAAGCCCCTACATCATCAAGTGAGAAACAAAACTTCAATGAAGAATTGAGCTTAATGGTGAAGAACTTCAACAAGTTCTACAAGAGTAGAAGCAAAGATAGAAGCTTCAAGTCAAGGTCCTACAATGACAAAAGATCTTCTAGTCGAGAGCGAAACTGCTACAGTTATGGAAGACCCGGACACTATTCCAATGAGTGTACGGCTCCCTACAAGAGAAGAGAAGATTCTCCAAAAAGAAGAAGCAAAGAATCACCACCAAGAGAGAGAAGGAGTAGAGATGATCGTTATGAACGAAGATACTCACGGAGAAGCAAGGATTCGGAAAGGAAGGAAAAATCATCAAGGAGCTACACAAAACGAAGACATCAAGCTCATGTTGGTGAATGGGTATCCGGCTCCGACTCCGACAGCCACTCCGAGAGAAGTTATCACTCCGACTCCGAAGATACTCAAGATGAAGGTGTTGCCGGTCTAGCACTTGTGTCAACCAACTCTTACGACATATTTGACTCACCAAATGAAGGAATTGGAAGATGCTTCATGGCCAAAGGTCCTAAGGTAACACACCTCGAGTATGTTGATTTCAATAGTGATGAAGATGACTTGTTAGGTGATGATTTGCTTGTTGACAACTCTAGTGATGAATACTATGATGGAACGTCAATTAATCATGCTAATCAAGATAAAACGAATGACAATGATAAGGAGAAGATTGAGGCTCTAACTAAAGAACTAAACACTCTTAAGTTAGCTCATGAAACTATCTTCGAAGATCATCAAGAACTTTTAAGAGCTCATGAGAAATTACGCTTTGAAAAGCTCAATCTTGAGCAAGAGCATGAGTTCTTAAAAGCAATCAATGATGATCTCCGCAAGAAAAGTTCTTCTTACATTGCCAAGCGTTTACTCTTATCCACTTACATGCCTCAAGTCAAGTCTAGTAACAAGAACAAGAAAGATTCTTCCTCTAGCAGTAACAATGATCATGCTAAATCCAATATTGTTGCTTCTAGTAGTTCTCTTGATTCCACTAATGATTCTTTTAGCCAAGTTACACTTGAGCAAGAAAATAGCTTATTGAAGGGAATTATAGAGAAAGGAGTGTACAAAAGCCTTGCCAGGAGTAAGCAATTCGAGGAAATTGTGCACAAGCAAGGAATGCACCGGAAGAATCAAGGTGTTGGTTTTGAACGAAAGTTCAATGCCAATGGAGTTGAGTGGGAAGAAGATCAATACCCCAAGACAAAGTTTGTTCCTCAACAAGAGAAGTATGATACTTCTTTCAAGGGGACACAAGCTCAAGATGATCTTCCACCACAAGACTACAAGCAAAAAGGCAAGGACAAGCTTCAAGAGGAAATTGATGCATTTGAAGAAGCTCCTAAGACCTTAGTCAAGTGGATTCCCAAGACTACTTCAAGTTCCACTTCATCAAGTATGACTACAACTCCAAGGATTCCCATCAAGATTGTGGATCCAAAAGAAGAAGAACTAGAGAGTTCTTGAGGGTGACTCCGCCAACATACTTCACTCTTATCATTTTGGTAAGAACAAGTGCAATCAACTTTCACATCTTGCACTAGTTCAAGGAGTCACAAACCCTCTTGTTGGTAAGACAAGGGACAAGGTAACCTAAAAGTTTTCATGGACATCATCTTGTGTGTGCATCACTCTATGTCTATGGATATCCTTATTTGTTCCTTGTCGGACTAACCCATGTAGGTATTGAAAGTGCAATTCACTCAAATGGATAGCTCCAAGTGATCTACATCAACATTGAGCATCCACATCTTCAACATCTACATGAAGTCATCATCGACAAAACCCGAGGTTAGTTCATCCCTCTAAGGGGGGATATCACATCTAGGGGGAGCTTTACTCTAAGACTTGAGCTAAAGCAACTCTAAAGATGTGAACACAACAATGCTTTATGTAAAAGTGGTAACCCCACTTGAGCTTAAACGATGAGTATGACCTATGATCAAGTGTTCTCACTTGACTCCTAAGTCAATATACTCACATATAGATGACCTTGTCATCGCAAATTGCTTGATAGATGCTAGAATTGGTTGTGCATGCCTTGTCACATATTTCATTTGCCATCTTATTGTGTGAGCATGCTGGTTGCATATTTCACTCATTCGAGGACATCCACTTGTTGTTTTGATTGTTTGGTTTTATTTCCTTTTGCCAAGTGGATGGACAAGAATGCCTAAGAACCTCCTCTAGCTATCTATGCTTTTCTCGTCTCAAACTCTATTCATGCTACATCACAAAATTTGATCAAGTCAGATTCGAACCACTCTGTGTGAGGAGCGCTCGGAGTCCCCGATTCGTCATAGACTTAAACTTCCAAAACCTCTTTATGATTCTCGGTCTGACCGATACCCTACTTTCGGTCCTACCGAGATCATTAAGTTGATCTAGGTTTTTGATCTCGGTGCAACCGATTTGAACCATTCGGTCACACTGAGTTGCAACAACTGTATACAATTTTGCATCTCGGTGCCACCGAGTTGTTCCACTCAGTCACACCGACAGGGTCGGGCTATATATAGTCACGGGCAAAAATTTGGAAATTTCTCCGAACCCCTTCGCCCACGCGATAGCCTGCTCTGCCAACTTGGTCTCCGGATCATCTCCTCGCCGCCAGCCGCCTCCAGTCGCTGGTCTCCGTCGCCGTCAACGGAAATTCAACCCCGCCGTTGCCGCCGTAGCGAGTCTCCGTCGAACTAGGGTATGGACTCGATCTTTGTGCTATTCCCCAATCCGATTCTTAGCACATTGTGATCATCAATGATTCTTGCCACGTTTGTTAAACTTCTATCCAGTCAATGAACTCGTAGATTAGGTTTAATTCGAAAATTTTAGGGTTAGGTTTCCGCCGAAACCATCTCGGACCCACCGAGTTGAAAAACTCGGTCCCACCGATTTGGCTTATGCCATTGCACAAGTGAGACTCGTTCTGACCGAGAATTACTTATCGGTGTGACCGATTTTGGAACTATGTCAAACCCTAGCAGTCTCGGTGCCACCGAACTGTGACTCGGTCTGACCGAGTTCACTAGTTTAGGTGCCAAAACTGCTTTGGTATCACCGAGTTTAGAAATTGGTAGATCTGAGATGCTTTCAGTGGGAAACTAAAACTAAGTTTTTGAATTATTCTTTTGCAAAAATCTCTGCATTTTGTGATGCTTATCCACTCTATCTCATCTATAACCTATTCATAGGGTCAGCAGTCAGAGTTTGCATCATGTCAGACCAAAGTGATAGCCAGAACTTGTCAGAGCAGCAAGTACAGATGAGTGAGTGCACTAGTCCCTCAAGTTCCTCAGATGATGGCAGCAGGAGCACCCCTAGCAATCTGCCTAAAGCTGCCACAAGACAGAGAAAGAAGAGAACCTCAGAATCAGAGGATGAGGATTATGTGGCAGAAGAGGAAGCAACTTCAAAGAGAGTAGTGCTTGAGAAGGAACATGGCTCAGCTCAAGGCACAAAGCCAGGGATGAAAATCAAAAGGCCAGCAGGTAGGCAGCCTATGCCAAAGGCCAGAGCTTCAACTCAGATTCCTGAAAAGCCTGCAACCATAGAGCCAGTTGCTGCTGAAGGCAAGAAGAGGAAGGAAAGGGTCAAGAAGACCGTAGCCAAAGTGCTTGGAAAGGCTTCCATCATGGAAGATGAGGATGAAGAAGAAGAGGTTGCTGCACCAGCACCTAAGGCACCCAAGCTGATGGGTGATGCCATAAGATCAGGGGCAACTGCTTCCAAGGCCAAGCTAGCTCCAAAGCCAAAGCCAAAGAGGAACACAAGAAGCATCCCAGCTACTGAGAAGAACAAGGCCCCAGTGCCTGAAGCTGCAGAAGAAGAAGAAGAGAATGTTCTTAGAAAGCTCAAGCCCAAGATCCCAGACCACAACGATGCTCATCCTGTGGCTGAGGATATGAAACTCAGGAGAGATTCAGGGCTCCGGAAGTGGAGAGAAGCAGACCCGTATGCTTCAAGGAGAAGGACTGCAGTTGACTACAGGTTTCACACCAAGGAGAAGCAAGACTTTTATGAGACAGTGCTGCTAGACAAGAAGCCAATTGTCTGTGATATGAGATGGGTTGATTGGCAATACATCAAGGACAACGAAGAGTACTACCCTGGAGTGCAGGACAGCTTCAAGGCATGTGGAGTAGAGGACTTTGTTGGGCAGAAGCTCACAAAGTGGAACGAGGAACTCATCATGCAGTTCTACTCCACAGCCCATTTCTATCCAGATGGCAGGATTGTATGGATGTCAGAGGGTACGAGGTACCAGTCTACAGTTGCTGAATGGGCTCAGCTGATTAATGCCCCAGAAGAGCATGACGATGACTTGGACATTTATGCCAAGAAGAAGATGGACCACAACTCAATGTCAAACATGTACAAGGAGATTCCAAATGAAGCACTTGATACGTTCAAGTTTGGCTCAGTACATTATCTTCTGTCAGGATTGCCAACCATCAATTGGATTTTGAGGCACCTTATTGCCCAAGTCAGGTGATCACAAGATGATCAGAGGCCATGCAATCAATTTGCTTCATGTATTTGATGTGCCACAGAAATTCAAGGTCATGAGCCTCATAGTAGAAACAATCAAGAGGACAGCAGCAGGCCAGAAGAGGAGCTGTGGATATGCCCCACAGATTCAGGAGCTCATCAACTCTAAGATGGGCACGGGCATATACTTATTGGACAAGGAACACCTGCCCATCCGTCCAGACTTTGAAGATAATCAAGTTGTCATGACTGAGAATGAACCATCATCTGCACAAGCACAAGCCAAGAAGGAGAAGGCAAGGAAGGAGAAAGCTGCCAAGATGCCAACTCAAGAGGAGGCATCTGAATATTTCTTGAAAACCAAACAAGAGCAGCTTGGTTACCTGATTGCATCCACCCTGCGGATTGAGAAAGGACTAGCCACCCTAACTCAGAACTAGGCAATCCTAGAGAGAATCGTAGAACAAAAGTTCTATGACTTGGATATCAAGGTAACAGAGATTCAGACTGCAGTGGAGCAGCTCCAAGATGACATGCAGGAGAGGAAAGGGAAGACTACAACTGATGCCTTTGCCAGAGTGCCACGAGGTCCGAGGTCGTCTGCCGTGCCAGTTCCTGACACAAGAGCAACCGCCTCAGCTCCAGCCGTAGCACCAGCCCAACCTGCTCCAGCGTCTACTTCAGCTCCAACTCCAGCGTCTACTTCAGCGTCTACGAAAGCCTTCGTCCTTGGAGTGATCCGGACTCCACCACCACCAGAAGATCAAGCCTGAGAGTCGATCTAGCACTATGCATTTTCTAGGAACTTTTTGGTAACTTGTTGCCAAAGGGGGAGAAAAATGTATAGATCATAGGCTTCGAGAGAGAGAGAGTGCGTGTTGCTTTTATTCTCTCTTGCTTTATTTGGTGTTTTTCGAACTTTGTTTGCTTTTGAGTGCTTGAGATACTATGCCGTTATCTGTGAGACATTGATGATCATGTGTTTGATCATAAGCTACACTTAATGTTTGCTTAATATTATCATCTTATCTATCTTATGTGATCATTCACTATTCTTGGTGATGAGTGCATGTATTTCATTCTTATCATTTTAAGCGCTCCACCAAGATGTATGTGACATGGAAGAGTAACCCATGACTCTAACTCTTTGTGCATTTGCAGTCCAAAGCAAATTTTAAATATGCACAAATTTAGGGGGAGCTCTTACTTGTCACATACTTCTCAAAGCGACGATATATTTCATGCTTATTTCATTTGTCGAAGCTTTGATCTATATGTTGTCATCAATTACCAAAAGGGGGGAGATTGAAAGTGCAACTATCCCTAGGTGGTTTTGGTAATTCATAACAACATATAGCTCATTGAGCTAATGCTATTCCAAGATGACTATTTCAGGAAAGCTCAATGATTGGCATGGCATGGATGTGAAAGTGGAACCCTCAAAATGCTAAGGACAAAGGATTGGCTCAAGCTCAAAAGCTCAAGACTCTTCATTTTATATTTTAGTGATCCAAGATCACATTGAGTCTTTAGGAAAAGCCAATACTATCAAGGAGGGATGAGGTGTTGCTTAATGAGCCTCTTGCTTCATGTGCTTAGTGATATGCTCCAAAACCCTCAACTACTTTCCCATATCCACATATGACCTAAACCCTAAGCCAAACTCGGTCATACCGATTCTTTCTATCCGGCGCCACCGAGTTTCACATGTCATTAGCCACTGCCAAACCCTAGCAATTCGGTTCTACCGATAGGGATCTCGGTCTCATCGAGATGGGATTGCAAACTCTCTGTTTCCCTTTCGTAACTTTTCGGTCTCACCGAAAGAGCGAATCGGTCCCACCGAGATTGCAATGTAAACTCTTTGTTTCCTTTTTGTAACTTTTCGGTCTCACCGAAAGAGCAAATCGGTCCCACCGAGTTTGCCTGACCAACTCTCTGGTTAGCCTATTACCAAAATCGGTCTCACCGAGTTTGTGTAATCGGTCTCACCGAGATTACGTTATGCCCAAACCCTAACCATATCGGTCCTGCCGAGTTGCATGCCAGTCCCACCGAAAATCTCTAACGGTCACTAGGTTTACCTTTTCGGTCCGACCGAGTTTGTTGATTCGGTCCCACCGAGATTGGAAAACTGTGTGTAACGGTTGGATTTTGTGTGGAGGCTATATATACCCCTCCACCTCCTCTTCATTCGTGGAGAGAGCCATCAGAACACATACACAATTCCAACTCATATGTTCTGAGAGAGAACCACCTACTCATGTGTTGAGACCAAGATATTCCATTCCTACCATATGAATCTTGATCTCTAGCCTTCCCCAAGTTGCTTTCCACTCAAACCTTCTTTCCACCAGTTCCAAATCCTATGAGAGAGAGTTGAGTGTTGGGGAGACTATCATTTGAATCACAAGAGCAAGGAGTTCATTACCTACACACCATTTGTTACTTCTTGGAGAGTGGTGTCTCCTAGATTGGCTAGGTGTCACTTGGGAGCCTCCGACAAGATTGTGGAGTTGAACCAAGGAGTTTGTAAGGGCAAGGAGATCGCCTACTTCGTGAAGATCTACCGCTAGTGAGGCAAGTCCTTCGTGGGCGATGGCCATGGTGGGATAGACATGGTTGCTACTTCGTGGACCCTTCGTGGGTGGTTGCTTCTTTGTGGACCCTTCATGGGTGGAGCCCTCCGTGGACTCGCGCAACCATTACCCTTCGTGGGTGGAGCCCTCCGTGGACTCGCGCAACCGTTACCCTTCGTGGGTTGAAGTCTCCATCAACGTGGATGTAGGATAGCACCACCTATTCGAACCACGGGAAAAACATCCGTGTCTCCAATTGCGTTTGAATTCTCCAAACCCTTCCCTTTACATTCTTGCAAGTTGCATGCTTTACTTTCCGCTGCCAATATACTCTTTGCATGCTTGCTTGAATTGTGTGATGATTGCTTCACTTGTCCTACAATAGCTAAAATCTGCCAAGAACTAAAATTGGGAAAAGGTTAAGTTTTTATTTGGTCAAGTAGTCTAATCACCCCCCCTCTAGACATACTTTCGACCCTACACGTTTAATGTAAACACGTATCCGGTTTGCGATTTAGAATCGTCCGGATCAGTGTCAAAGCTTGCATCAACGTAACCTTTTACGATGAGCTCTTTGTCACCTCCATATATGAAAAACATATCCTTAGTCTTTTTCAGGTATTTCAAGATGTTCTTGACCGTTGTCCAGTGATCCACTCCTGGATTACTTTGGTACCTCCCTGCTAGACTTATAGCAAGGCACACATCAGGTCTGGTACACAGCATTGCATACATGATAGATCCTATGGCTGAAGCATAGGGAACGTCTTTCATTTTCTCTCTATCTTCTGCAGTGGTCGGGCATTGAGTCTTACTCAACTTCACACCTTGTAACACAGGCAAGAACCCTTTCTTTGCTTGATCCATTTTGAACTTCTTCAAAATTTTGTCAAGGTATGTGCTTTGTGAAAGTCCAATTAAGCGTCTTGATCTATCTCTATAGATCTTAATGCCTAATATGTAAGCAGCTTCACCGAGGTCTTTCATTGAAAAACTCTTATTCAAGTATCCCTTTATGCTATCCAGAAATTCTATAACATTTCCAATTAGTAATATGTCATCCACATATAATATCAGAAATGCTATAGAGCTCCCACTCACTTTCTTGTAAATACATGCTTCTCCAAAAGTCTGTATAAAACCAAATGCTTTGATCACACTATCAAAGCGTTTATTCCAACTCCGAGAGGCTTGCACCAGTCCATAAATGGATCGCTGGAGCTTGCACACTTTGTTAGCTCCCTTTGGATCGACAAAACCTTCTGCTTGCATCATATACAACTCTTCTTTCAGAAATCCATTCAGGAATGCAGTTTTGACATCCATCTGCCGGATTTCATAATCATGAAATGCGGCAATTGCTAACATGATTCGGATAGACTTAAGCATCGCTACGGGTGAGAAGGTCTCATCGTAGTCAATCCCTTGAACTTGCATGACTTCCAGAACGGGATTACCGTACCACTCTGGCGCGGATCTTATTCTGGTTGATCTACGAGGTTCAGTAGTATCTTGTTCTGAAGTTTGATCATCATCATTAGCTTCCTCACTAACTGGTGTAGGTGTCACAGAAACAGTTTTCTGTGATGTACTACTTTCCAATAAGGGAGCAGGTACAGTTACCTCGTCAAGTTCTACTTTCCTCCCACTCACTTCTTTCGAGAGAAACTCCTTCACCAAAAAGTTTTCGAATTTAGCAACAAAAGTCTTGCCTTCGGATCTGTGATAGAAGGTGTATCCAATAGTCTCCTTTGGATATCCTATGAAGACACATTTCTCCGATTTGGGTTCGAGCTTATCAGGTTGAAGCTTTTTCACATAAGCATCGCAGCCCCAAACTTTCAGAAACGACAACTTTGGTTTCTTGCCAAACCACAGTTCATAAGGCGTCGTCTCAACGGATTTTGATGGTGCCCTATTTAACGTGAATGCGGCTGTCACTAGAGCGTATCCCAAAAACGATAGCGGTAAATCAGTAAGAGACATCATTGATCGTACCATATCTAGTAAAGTACGATTACGACGTTCGGACACACCATTACGCTGTGGTGTTCCGGGTGGCGTGAGTTGCGAAACTATTCCACAATTTTTCAAATGTACACCAAACTCGTAACTCAAATATTCTCCTCCACGATCAGATCGTAGAAACTTTATTTTCTTGTTACGGTGATTTTCAACTTCACTCTGAAATTCTTTGAACTTTTCAAACGTTTCAGACTTATGTTTCATTAAGTAGATATACCCATATCTGCTTAAGTCATCTGTGAAGGTGAGAAAATAACGATATCCGCCACGAGCCTCAATATTCATCGGACCACATACATATGTATGTATGATTTCCCACAAATCTGTTGCTCTCTCCATAGTACCGGAGAACGGTGTTTTGGTCATCTTGCCCATGAGGCACGGTTCGCAAGTACCAAGTGATTCATAATCAAGTGGTTCCAAAAGTCCATCAGTATGGAGTTTGTTCATGCGCTTTACACCGATATGACCTAAACGACAGTGCCACAAATATGTTGCACTATCATTATCAACTCTGCATCTTTTGGCTTCAACATTATGAATATGTGTGTTACTACTATCGAGATTCAACAAGAATAGACCACTCTTCAAGGGTGCATGACCATAAAAGATATTACTCATATAAATAGAACAACCATTATTCTCTGATTTAAATGAATAACCGTCTCGCATCAAACAAGATCCAGATATAATGTTCATGCTTAACGCTGGCACCAAATAACAATTATTTAGGTCTAATATTAATCCCGAAGGTAGATGTAGAGGTAGCGTGCCGACTGCGATCACATCGACTTTGGAACCGTTTCCTACGCGCATCATCACCTCGTCCTTAGCCAATCTTCGCTTAATCCGTAGTCCCTGTTTCGAGTTGCAAATATTAGCAACAGAACCAGTATCAAATACTCAGGTGCTACTGCGAGCATTAGTAAGGTACACATCAATAACATGTATATCACATATACCTTTGTTCACCTTGCCATCCTTCTTATCCACCAAATACTTGGGGCAGTTCCGCTTCCAATGACCAGTCTGCTTGCAGTAGAAGCACTCAGTTTCAGGCTTAGGTCCAGGTTTGGGTTTCTTCTCTTGAGTAGCAACTTGCTTGCCGTTCTTTTTGAAGTTCCCCTTCTTCTTCCCTTTGCCCTTTTTCTTGAAACTAGTGGTCTTGTTGACCATCAACACTTGATGCTCCTTCTTGATTTCTACCTCCGCAGCTTTCAGCATTGCGAAGAGCTCGGGAATAGTCTTATTCATCCCTTGCATATTATAGTTCATCACCAAGCTCTTGTAGCTTGGTGGCAGTGATTGGAGAATTCTGTCAATGACGCAATCATCTGGAAGATTAACTCCCAATTGAATCAAGTGATTATTATACCCAGACATTTTGAGTATATGCTCACTGACAGAACTGTTCTCCTCCATCTTGCAGCTATAGAACTTATTGGAGACTTCATATCTCTCAGTCCGGGCATTTGCTTGAAATATTAACTTCAACTCCTGGAACATCTCATATGCTCCATGACGTTCAAAACGTTGTTGAAGTCCCGATTCTAAGCCGTAAAGCATGGCACACTGAACTATTGAGTAGTCATCAGCTTTGCTCTGCCAGACGTTCATAACATCCGGCGTTGCTCCTGCAGCAGGCCTGGCACCCAGCGGTGCTTCCAGGACGTAATTCTTCTGTGCAGCAATGAGGATAATCCTCAAGTTACGGACCCAGTCCGTGTAATTGCTACCATCATCTTTCAACTTTGCTTTCTCAAGGAACGCATTAAAATTCAACGGAACAACAGCATGAGCCATCTATCTACAAACAAGCATAAACAAGCAAGATACTTATCAGGTACTAAGTTTCATGATAAATCTAAGTTCAGTTAATTTACTTAAAGAACTCCCACTTAGATAGACATCCCTCTAATCCTCTAAGTGATTACGTGATCCAAATCAACTAAACCATGTCCGATCATCACGTGAGATGGAGTAGTTTCATTGGTGAACATCATTATGTTGATCATATCTACTATATGATTCACGCTCGACCTTTCGGTATCCGTGTTCCGAGGCCATATCTGTATATGCTTGGCTCGTCAAGTATAACCTGACTATTCCGCGTGTGCAACTGTTTTGCACCCGTTGTATTTGAACGTAGAGCCTATCACACCCGATCATCATGTGGTGTCTCAGCACGAAGAACTTTCGCAACGGTGCATACTCAGGGAGAACACTTCTTGATAATTTAGTGAGAAATCATCTTATAATGCTACCGTCAATCAAAGCAAGATAAGATGCATAAAAGATAAACATCACATGCAATCAATATAAGTGATATGATATGGCCATCATCATCTTGTGCTTGTGATCTCCATCTCCGAAGCACCGTCGTGATCACCATCGTCACCGGCGCAACACCTTGATCTCCATCGTAGCATCGTTGTCATCTCGCCAAGCTTGTGCTTCCACGACTATCGCTACCGTTTAGTGATAAAGTAAAGCATTACAGCGCGATTGCATTGCATACAATAAAGCGACAACCATATGGCTCCTGCCAGTTGCCGATAACTCGGTTACAAAACATGATCATCTCATACAATAAAATTTAGCATCACGTCTTAACCATATCACATCACAACATGCCCTGCAAAAACAAGTTAGACGTCCTCTACTTTGTTGTTGCAAGTTTTACGTGGCTGCTACGGGCTTAAGCAAGAACCAATCTTACCTATGCATCAAAACCACAACGATAGTTTGTCAAGTTGGTGTTGTTTTAACCTTCGCAAGGACCGGGCGTAGCCACACTCAGTTCAACTAAAGTTGGAGAAACTGTCACCCGCAAGCCACCTCTGTGCAAAGCACGTCGGGAGAACCGGTCTCGCGTAAGCGTACACGTAATATCGGTCTGGGCCGCTTCATCCAACAATACCTCCGAACCAAAGTATGACATGCTGGTAAGCAGTATGACTTATATCGCCCACAACTCACTTGTGTTCTACTCGTGCATATAACATCAACATATAAAACCTAGGCTCGGATGCCACTGTTGGGTTTCGTAGTAATTTCAAAAAAATTCCTACGCTCACGCAAGATCATGGTGATGCGTAGCAACGAGAGGGGAGAGTATGATCTATGTACCTTATAGATCGACAACGGAAGTGTTTGGTTGATGTAGTCGTACGTCTCCACGGCCCGACCGATCAAGCACCGAAACTACGGCACCTCCGAGTTCTAGCACACGTTCAGCTCGATGACGATCCCCGGACTCCGATCCAGCAAAGTGTCGGGGAAGAGTTCCGTCAGCACGACGGCGTGGTGACGATCTTGATGTACTACTGCAGCAGGGCTTCGCCTAAACTCCGCTATAATATTATCGAGGACTATGGTGGAAGGGGGCGCCGCACACGGCTAAGAATAAGATCACGTGGATCAACTTGTGTGTTTCTGGGGTGCCCCTGCCTCCGTATATAAAGGACTAAGGGGGGGGCGGCCTAGGAGAGGCGCGCCAGGAGAGTCCTACTCCCTCTGGGAGTAGGATTCCCCCCCCCAGTCCTAGTTGGAATAGGATTCGCGGAGGGGGGAAAGGAGAGAGAGGGGCCGGCTCCCTCTCCTTGTCCTATTCGGACCAAGAGAGGGGAGGGGCGCGCGGCCCATGTTGGGTTTCCTCTTCTCTTTTCCACTAAGGCCCACTATGGCCCATATAGCTCCCGGGGGGTTCCGGTAACCTCCCGGTACTCCGATAAAATCCCGATTTCACCCGGAACACTTCCGATATCCAAACATAGGCTTCCAATATATCAATCTTTATGTCTCGACCATTTAGAGACTCCTCGTCATGTCCGTGATCACATCCGGGACTCCGAACAAACTTCGGTACATCAAAATGCATAAACTCATAATATAATTGTCATCGTAACCTTAAGCGTGCGGACCCTACGGGTTCGAGAACAATGTAGACATGACCGAGACATGTCTCCGGTCAATAACCAATAGCGGAACCTGGATGCTCATATTGGCTCCTACATATTCTACGAAGATCTTTATCGGTCAGACCGCATAACAACATACGTTGTTCCCTTTGTCATCGGTATGTTACTTGCCTGAGATTCGATCGTCGGTATCCCAATACCTAGTTCAATCTCGTTACCGGCAAGTCTCTTTACTCGTTCTGTAATACATCATCCCGCAACTAACTCATTAGTTGCAATGCTTTCAAGGCTTAAGTGATGTGCATTACCGAGAGGGCCCAGAGATACCTCTCCGACAATCGGAGTGACAAATCTTAATCTCGAAATACGCCAACCCAACATGTACCTTTGGAGACACCTGTAGAGCTCCTTTATAATCACCCAGTTACGTTGTGATGTTTGGTAGCACACAAAGTGTTCCTCCGGCAAACGGGAGTTGCATAATCTCATAGTCATAGGAACATGTATAAGTCATGAAGAAAGCAATAGCAACATACTAAACGATCGGGTGCTAAGCTAATGGAATGGGTCATGTCAATCAGATCATTCACTTAATGATGTGATCCCGTTAATCAAATAACAACTCATTGTTCATGGTTAGGAAACATAACCATCTTTGATTAACGAGCTAGTCAAGTAGAGGCATACTAGTGACACTTTGTTTGTCTATGTATTCACACATGTATTATGTTTCCGGTTAATACAATTCTAGCATGAATAATAAACATTTATCATGATATAAGGAAATAAATAATAACTTTATTATTGCCTCTAGGGCATATTTCCTTCATATATACGGGGGCAGGGGGCACCCCTAGACACACAAGTTGATCCACGTGATCATATTCTTAGCCGTGTGCAGTGCCCCCTTCCACCATAATCCTCGATAATACTGTAGCGGTGCTTAGGCGAAGCCCTGCGACGGTAGAACATCAAGATCGTCACCACGCCGTCGTGCTGACGGAACTCTTCCCCGACACTTTGCTGGATCGGAGTCCGGGGATCGTCATCGAGCTGAACGTGTGCTAGAACTCGGAGGTGCCATAGTTTCGGTGCTTGATCGGTCGGGCCGTGAAGACGTACGACTACATCAACCGCGTTGTCATAACGCTTGCGCTTCCGGTCTACAAGGGTATGTAGACAACACCCTCCCCTCTCATTGCTATGCATCACCATGATCTTGCGTGTGCGTAGGAATTTTTTTGAAATTACTACGTTCCCCAACAGTGGCATCCGAGCCTAGGTTTTATGTGTTGATGTTATATGCACGAGTAGAACACAAGTGAGTTGTGGGCGATATAAGTCATACTGCTTACCAGCATGTCATAGTTTGGTTCGGCGGTATTGTTGGACGAAGCGGCCCGGACCGACATTACGCGTACGCTTACGCGAGACCGGTTCTCCCTACGTGCTTTGCACAAAGGTGGCTAGCGGGTGACAGTTTCTCCAACTTTAGTTGAACCGAGTGTGGCTATGCCCGGTCCTTGCGAAGGTTAAAACAGCACCAACTTGACAAACTATCGTTGTGGTTTTGATGCGTAGGTAAGATTGGTTCTTGCTTAAGCCCGTAGCAGCCACGTAAAACTTGCAACAACAAAGTAGAGGACGTCTAACTTGTTTTTGCAGGGCATGTTGTGATGTGATATGGTCAAGACATGATGCTAAATTTTATTGTATGAGATGATCATGTTTTGTAACCGAGTATCGGCAACTGGCAGGAGCCATATGGTTGTCGCTTTATTGTATGCAATGCAATCGCGCTGTAATGCTTTACTTTATCACTAAGCGGTAGCGATAGTCGTGGAAGCATAAGATTGGCGAGACGACAACGATGCTACGATGGAGATCAAGGTGTCGCGCCGGTGACGATGGTGATCACGACGGTGCTTCGAAGATGGAGATCACAAGCACAAGATGATGGTGGCCATATCATATCACTTATATTGATTGCATGTGATGTTTATCTTTTATGCATCTTATCTTGCTTTGATTGACGGTAGCATTATAAGATGATCTCTCACTAATTATCAAGAAGTGTTCTCTCGGAGTATGCACCGTTGCGAAAGTTCTTCGTGCTGAGACACCACGTGATGATCGGGTGTGATAGGCTCTACGTTCAAATACAACGGGTGCAAAACAGTTGCACACGCAGAATACTCAGGTTAAACTTGACGAGCCTAGCATATGCAGATATGGCCTCGGAACACTGAGACTGAAAGGTCGAGCGTGAATCATATAGCAGATATGATCAACATAGTGATGTTCACCATTGAAAACTACTCCATCTCACGTGATGATCGGACATGGTTTAGTTGATATGGATCACGTGATCACTTAGATGATTAGAGGGATGTCTATCTAAGTGGGAGTTCTTAAGTAATATGATTAATTGAACTTAAATTTATCATGAACTTAGTCCTGGTAGTATTTTACAAATTATGTTGTAGATCAATAGCTCGCATTGTTGCTTCCCTGTGTTTATTTTGATATGTTCCTAGAGAAAATTGTGTTGAAAGATGTTAGTAGCAATGATGCGGATTGGATCCGTGATCTGAGGTTTATCCTCATTGCTGCACAGAAGAATTATGTCCTTGATGCACCGCTAGGTGCGGACCTATTGCAGGAGCAGATGCAGACGTTATGAACGTTTGGCTAGCTCAATATGATGACTACTTGATAGTTTAGTGCACCATGCTTAATGGCTTAGAATCGGGACTTCAAAGACGTTTTGAACGTCATGGACCATATGAGATGTTCCAGGAGTTGAAGTTAATATTTCAAGCAAATACCCGAGTTGAGAGATATGAAGTCTCCAACAAGTTCTATAGCTAAAAGATGGAGGAGAATCGCTCAACTAGTGAGCATGTGCTCAGATTGTCTGAGTACTACAATCGCTTGAATCAAGTGGGAGTTAATCTTCCAGATAAGATAGTGATTGACAGAATTCTCTAGTCACCATCACCAAGTTAGTAGAACTTCGTGATGAACTATGATATGCAAGGGATAACGGAAACGATTCCCAAGCTCTTCGTAACGCGGAAATTGACGAAGGTAGAAATCGAGAAAAACATCAAGTGTTGATGGTAGACAAGACCACTAGTTTCAAGAAAAGGGCAGAGGGAAGAAGGGGAACTTCAAGAAGAACAGCAAGCAAGTTGCTACTCAAGTGAAGAAGCCCAAGTCTGGTCCTAAGCCTGAGACTAAGTGTTTCTACTGCAAAGGGACTGGTCACTAGAAGCGGAACTACCCCAAGTGATTGGCAGATAAGAAGGATGGTAAAGTGAACATAAGTATATTTGATATACATGTTATTGATGTGTACTTTACTAGTGTTTATAGCAACCCCTCAGTATTTGATACTAGTTCAGTTGCTAAGATTAGTAACTCGAAACGGGAGTTGCAGAATAAAAAGAGACTAGTTAAGGGTGAAGTGACGATGTGTGTTGGAAGTGGTTCCAAGATTGATATGATCATCATCGCACACTCCCTATACTTTCGGGATTAGTGTTGAACCTGAATAAGTGTGATTTGGTGTTTGCGTTGAGCATGAATATGATTTGATCATGTTTATTGTAATACGGTTATTCATTTAAGTAAGAGAATAAATTGTTGTTCTGTTTACATGAATAAAACCTTATATGGTTACACACCCAATGAAAATAGTTCATTGGATCTCGATCGTAGTGATACACATAATCATAATATTGAAACCAAAAGATGCAAAGTTAATAATGATAGTGCAACTTATTTGTGGCACTACCGTTTAGGTCATATTGGTGTAAAGCGCATGAAGAAACTCCATGCTAATGGGTTTTTGGAATCACTTGATTATGAATCAGTTGATGCTTGCGAACCATGCCTCATGGGCAAGATGACTAAAACGCCGTTCTCCGGAACTATGGAGCGAGCAACTGACTTATTGGAAATAATACATACTGATGTATGAGATCCGATGAGTGTTAAGCCTCGTGGCAGGTATCATTATTTTCTGACCTTCACAGATGATTTGAGCAGATATGGGTATATCTACTTAATGAAACACAAGTCTGAAATATTTGAAAAGTTCAAAGAATTTCAGAGTGAAGTGGAGAATCATCGTAACAAGAAAATAAAAGTTTCTACGATATGATCGCAGAGGTAAAATATTTGAGTTACGAGTCTGGCCTTCAGTTAAAACAATGTGAAATAGTTTCACTACTCACGCCACCTGGAACACCACAACATAATGGTGTGTCCGAACATCATAACCGTACTTTATTAGATATGGTGTGATCTATGATGTCTCTTACCGATCTACCACTATCGTTTTGGGGTTATGCATTAAAGACAGCTGCATTCACGTTTAAAAGGACACCATCTAAGTCCGTTGAGATGACACAATCTGAACTGTGGTTTGGCAAGAAACCAAAGTTGTCGTTTCTTAAAGTTTGGGATTGTGATGCTTATATGAAAAAGTTTCATCCTGATAAGCTCAAACCCAAATCGGAGAAATATGTCTTCATAGGATACCCAAAGGAGACTATTGGGTACACCTTCTATCACAGATCCGAAGGCAAGACATTCGTTGCTAAGAATGGATCCTTTCTAGAGAAGGAGTTTCTCTTGAAAGAAGGGAGTGGGAGGAAAGTAGAACTTGATAAGGTAATTGTACCTTCTCCCTTATTGAAAAGTAGTTCATCACAAGAAATCTGTTCCTGTGACTACTACACCAATTAGTGAGGAAGACTAATGATGATGATCATGTAACTTCAGATCAAGTTAATACCGAATCTCATAGGTAAACCAGAGTGAGATCCGCACCAAAGTGGTACGGTAATCCTGTTCTGGAAGTCATGTTACTAGACCATGATGAACTTGCGAACTATGAAGAAGCGATGATGAGCCTAGATTCCGCGAAATGGCTTGAGGCCATGAAATCTGAGATGAGATCCATGTATGAGAACAAAGTATGGACTTTGATTGACTTGCCCAATGATCGGCGAGCCATTGAGATTAAATGGATCTTCAAGAGGAAGACGGATGCAGATAGTAGTGTTACTATCTACAAAGCTAGAATTGTCGTAAAAAGGTTTTCGACAAGTTCAAGGTGTTGACTATGATGAGAGTTTCTCACTCGTATCTATGCTTAAGTCTGTCCGAATCATGTTAGCAATTGCCGCATTTTATGAAATCCAGCAAATGGATGTCAAAACTGCATTCCTGAATGGATTTCTGGAAGAAGAGTTGTATATGATGCAGCCGGAAGGTTTTGTCGATCCAAAAGGAGCTAACAAAGTGTGCAAGCTCCAGCGGTCCATTTATGGATTGGTGCAAGCCTCTCGGAGTTGGAATAAACGCTTTGATAGTATGATCAAAGCATATAGTTTTATACAGACTTGCGGTGAAGCCTGTATTTACAAGAAAGTGAGTGGGAGCACTACAGCATTTCTGATAAGTATATGTGAATGACATATTGTTGATCGGAAATAATGTAGAATTATTCTACAAAGCATAAAGGAGTGTTTTTAAAGAAGTTTTTCAAAGAAAGACCTCGGTGAAGCTGCTTACATATTAAGCATCAAAATCTATAGAGATAGATCAAGACGCTTGATAAGTTTTTTCAATGAGTACATACCTTGACAATATTTTGAAGTAGTTCAAAAATGGAACAGTCAAAGAAAGAGTTCTTGGCTGTGTTACAAGGTATGAAATTGAGTAAGACTCAAAGCCCGACCACGGCAGAAGATAGAAAGAGAATGAAAGTCATTCCCTATGCCTCAGCCATAGGTTCTATAAAGTATGCCATGATGTGTACCAGATCTATTGTATACCCTACACTGTGTTAAGCAAGGGAGTACAATAGTGATCTAAGAGTAGATCACTGGACATTGGTCAAAATTATCCTTAGTGGAATAAGGAAATATTTCTCGATTATGGAGGTGACAAAAGGTTCGTCGTAAAAAGTTACGTCGATGCAAGTTTTGACACAGATCTAGATGACTCTAAGTATCGATCTAGATACATATTGAAAGTGGGAGCAATTAGCTAGAGTAGCTCCGTGCAGAGCATTGTAGACATAGAATTCGCAAAATACTTACGGATCTGTATGTGACAGACTCGTTGACTAAAATTATCTCACAAGCAAAACATGATCACACCTTAGTACTCTTTGGGTGTTAATCACATAAATGATGTGAACTAGATTATTGACTCTAGTAAATCCTTTGGGTATAGGTCACATGACGATGTGAACTATGGGTGTTAATCACATGGTGATGTGAACTCTTAGTGTTGAATCACATGGCGATGTGAACTAGATTATTGACTCTAGTGCAAGTGGGAGACTGAAGGAAATATGCCCTAGAGGCAATAATAAAGTTATAATTTATTTCCTTATATCATGATAAATGTTTATTATTCATGCTAGAATTGTATTAACCGGAAACATAATACATGTGTGAATACATAGACAAACAGAGTGTCACTAGTATGCCTCTACTTGACTAGCTCGTTAATTGAAGATGGTTATATTTCCTAACCATAAAAAAAAGAGTTGTTATTTGATTAACGGGATCACATCATTAGGAGAATGATGTGATTGACATGACCCATTCCATTAGCTTAGCACCCGATCGTTTAGTATGTTGCTATTGCTTTCTTCATGACTTATACATGTTCCTATGACTATGAGATTATGCAACTCCCGTTTGCCGGAGGAACACTTTGTGTGCTACCAAACGTCACAACGTAACTGGGTGATTATAAAGGAGCTCTACAGGTGTCTCCAAAGGTACATGTTGGTTTGGCGTATTTCGAGATTAGGATTTGTCACTCCGATTGTCGGAGAGGTATCTCTGGGCCCTCTCGGTAATGCACATCACCCAAGCCTTGCAAGCATTGCAACTAATGAGTTAGTTGCGAGATGATGTATTACAGAACGAGTAAAGAGACTTGCCGGTAACGAGATTGAACTAGGTATTGAGATACTGACGATCGAATCTCGGGCAAGTAACATACCGATGACAAAGGGAACAACGTATGTTGTTATGCGGTCTGACCGATAAAAGATCTTCGTAGAATATGTAGGAACCAATATGAGCATCCAGGTTCCGCTATTGGTTATTGACCGGAGACGTGTCTCGGTCATGTCTACATTGTTCTCGAACCCGTAGGGTCCGCACGCTGAAGGTTTCGATGACAGTTATATTATGAGTTTATGCATTTTGATGTACCGAAGTTTGTTCGGAGTCCCGGATGTGATCACGGACATGACGAGGAGTCTCGAAATGGTCAAGACATAAAGATTGATATATTGGAAGCCTATATTTGGATATCATAAGTGTTCCGGGTGAAATCGGGATTTTACCGGAGTACCGGGAGGTTACCGGAACCCCCCGGGAGGTATATGGGCCTTAGTGGGCTTTAGTGGAAGAGAGGAGAGGTGGCCTGGGCTAGGCCGCGCGCCCCTCCCCCCCTAGTCCGAATAGGACAAGGAGAGGGGGGCGGCGCCCCCCCTTCCTTCTCTCTCTCCTCTTTCCCCCTCCCGAATCCTATTCCAACTAGGAAAGGGGGGAATCCTACTCCTGGTGGGAGTAGGACTCCTCCTGGCGCGCCCTCCTCCTGGCCGACTGCACCCCCCCTTTGATCCTTTATATACGGGGGCAGGGGGCACCCCTAGACACACAAGTTGATCCATGTGATCATATTCTTAGCCGTGTGCGGTGCCCCCTTCCACCATAATCCTCGATAATATTGTAACGGTGCTTAGGCGAAGCCCTGCGACGGTAGAACATCAAGATCGTCACCACGCCGTCGTGCTGATGGAACTCTTCCCTGACACTTTGCTGGATCGGAGTCCGGGGATCGTCATCGAGCTGAACGTGTGCTAGAACTCGGAGGTGTCGTAGTTTCGGTGCTTGATCGGTCGGGCCGTGAAGACGTACGACTACATCAACCGCGTTGTCATAACGCTTCCGCTTCCGGTCTACGAGGGTACGTAGACAACACTCTCCCCTCTCGTTGCTATGCATCACCATGATCTTGCGTGTGCGTAGGAATTTTTTTGAAATTACTACGTTCCCCAACACTTTTAGCCTTTGTCCATGTATTCATCCAATTATGTAGTTGCATACAGATGTTAACAACCAAATGTACATGCGGTTGGGCATAAAAAAATTTGTGTGTGTTTTTGAACTTCCAAAAAGTAATTTTACACATAAGAGTGAATTCCACTCTTAAACCCCCATATCTGAAACATGTAACTATCTGGTTGCCCATATCTAATTTACGACGTGTTTTACAGTCTACTGAAGACTCGAGGCCGATAATAACTTAAGAAGCATGAATTCCCTAAAAAGGACCCGAAAACAAATATACTCACCTTTGTGGTGGTCATCCCGCTCCTAGGGGATAGTGTAAATGAGAGCAGAAAGCTTGAGAGAGCAGTTGGCGTTGGAGAACACAACACCGTTGTGGTAAGGGCATGCTATATGTGCTTCTTGGAGGGCTAAGCTGATGTAGGCTCGACAGAACGAGGAGTTCGTGCCGTTGTGGCAATGTGATACAGCGTACATGCCTTCAGGGTATTCCCCTGTCGCATGGTCTGCAGAGCGGCTGGGGGTGGAGGATGTCTTGTTCGGGAGGATGGCCGCGAAGTCATGGATGTTTGCCTCAAGGTTTTTGCTGGCCGTGGGATTGCCATGGCCAATGCAGACGACGTCACATTTAGTGGTAAGGGGCAAGACTAGGAGGGCGAGGAAAAGGAGGTAGAAAGGCTGCAACATCCACATGGACGTAGTGTGATGTGCAAAGCATATGAAGTGTAGCAACTATTGCACTAGGTCTGTCATATCACCCGTTAAGCCATGAAGAGTATCATGGAAGTTGCTCGAGAAGACGGCATACATGATATTTGGTTTTAAGGGATGGATGGAGGGAGTGAAGGGTTGTTTATATTCTACATATATTATATGTTTACCCATCCTAACAATACAGCCAAAGAAACTCACAGAGTCACAGTCCTTTGGTAATTACAAAGAGAATAGCTTGGAAGTTCACAGCCCAACGTTAGTTCCAAGGGGATTACTCTACAAGGCCATAGTCCATCGTGAACTACAAGGAGCGATAGTTCGTCCCATGCTATCCTGATTTGTGGTTGGCCGAAATACCACGTTGACTGAAATTTTATTCTCTGTTCTTTTGGTGTGGCCCTATAGCATTGTCTAATACCTTGATGCTGAAGTTAGAGATGCTGGAACAAAATCATGAAATTAAATTGCCAGATACCTATGGGGCTAGCATGTTTTGCTCGGTTGTAACTTTCCTAGCCTTGTGTCTTTAATTTCATGGTTCGGTCTCTTACTATGCAAATTCTGCATTTCCAATTTTTTGTCAATTATGCAGTACTATTTGCCTTTCTTATTTTGTGTTAGAATTTATGTTAACCTTAATATATTAAAAAAGTAAAGTAGCACAAATTAGGATTTCAGTACCTGAACTCACAAACTCTGCATCAGCCATGTCTCCCACGTAAAGTTCTTCGTATGGCTGCTCTCCATGGGCAGGATACACACACGGGATGTTCTGCTCAAGAAGATGATCGTGGGCGTCGACGACGTGCGGTGCCCTGCGTGCTCCGAGCCTCTCGAGATGGCTAACCACTATAGAAAATATGAGATGCCTGAATATTATGTTGTATTGATATGACCTATGTATGGGGTATATATAGAGGTACAATGGAGGGAGAGAGACTTGGAGTAGAGGATAAGTTAAACCTATCCTATCTCTATCTCTTATCTCTATCTTAAATGTAAATATACTTCTAACATTCCCCCTTAGTCGTAGCGGGAGTGAAGCGGACGATTACGACTGAATTTGAAGCCTTGCTCTTTTGTCGTCTTCTCCGTTGCGCCATCATTAACTGCGTCTCTGATGGGTCGGTAGTTAGGGCGGTGACTGCGTCCCCTCATGGTGCCTTCCTGCCTTCTCGTTTATTCCCTCCCACAGTCACAGCGGGAGTGGCGTGGACGCAAGTGACGAGGCGGACGCTGTTGACTGGAGTTGTTGCCGCTGAGTTGTTGTAGACGTAGCCATTAATGTCGAGGTAGCCGATCATGGTGATGTAATCGTGGTCGAGGTAGTCGTGGTTGATGGTGTGGTCGTTGTGGACGATGAAGCCGCACAAAGCTGGAGGCGCAAAAAAAATCCGCTATGACGGAGCTGCAGACGTGGACAATGCACCTTGCGAATGTCAGAGGGTGCCATCGGCGATGAGTCCATTAGTTTTGCCAAGACTGGAGGAAACCCATCGAGCACACATCGGTTTTGCCAGAACCATGTGGCCGTGTGGGGTCGTCACTGTAGTGATGCCGTGTCGATGCAGTCATGCCGTCGTGGATGATGTGGTCGATGCCATCGTTGTGACGCGGTCATTGCCGTCGTCGAGGTCGCGTCTTGCAGAAAAGTCTGCCAGAGAACGCTAGGTGTCCATCTTGTGGACGAAGCGGCGACAGTGTTTTGAAGATGATGGTGATGAAGTGTTGGGGAACATGGTAATTTCAAAAAATTCCTATGCACACGCAAAATCATGGTGATGCATAGCAACGAGAGGGGAGAGTGTTGTCTACGTACCCTCGTAGACCGGAAGCGGAAGCGTTAGCACAACGCGGTTGATGTAGTCGTACGTCTTCACGGTCCGACCGATCAAGCACCGAAACTACGGCACCTCCGAGTTCTAGCACACGTTCAGCTCGATGACGATCCCCGGACTCCGATCCAGCAGAATGTCGGGGAAGAGTTCCATCAGCACGACGGCGTGGTGACGATCTTGATGTTCTACCGTTGCAGGGCTTCGCCTAAGCACCACTACAATATTATCGAGGATTATGGTGGAGGAGGGCACCGCACACGGCTAATAGATCTCAAAGATCAATTGTTGTGTCTAGAGGTGCCCCCTGCCCCTGTATATAAAGGAGCAAGGGGAAGGGGCGGCCGGCCAGGAGGAGGCGCGCCAGGGAGGAGTCCTACTCCTACCGGGAGTAGGACTCCCTCCTTTCCTTGTCCAACTAGGAGAGGGGGAAGGAAAGGAGAGAGGAGAGAAAGGAAAGGGGGGGGGGGCGCCGCCCCTCCCTCCTTGTCCAATTCGGACTAGAGGGGGAGGGGGCGCGCAGCCTGCCCTGGCCGCCCCTCCTCTGCTCCACTTTGGGCCCATGAGGCCCATTAACCCCCGGGGGGTTCCGGTAACCCCTGGTACTCTGTTTTATATCCGATAACTCCCGGAACCATTCCTGTGTCTGAATATAGTCGTCCAATATATCAATCTTTATGTCTCGACTATTTCAAGACTCCTCGTTATGTCCGTGATCACATCCGGGACTCCAAACAACCTTCGGTACATCAAAATATATAAACTCATAATGAAACTGTCATCGTAACGTTAAGCGTGTGGACCCTACGGGTTCGAGAACAATGTAGACATGACCGAGACACGTCTCCGGTCAATAAACAATAGCGGAACCTGGATGCTCATATTGGCTCCTACATATTCAACGAAGATCTTTTATCGGTCAGACCGCATAACAACATACGTTGTTCCCTTTGTCATCGGTATGTTACTTGCCCGAGATTTGATCGTTGGTATCTCAATACCTAGTTCAATCTCGTTACCGGCAAGTCTCTATACTCGTTCCGTAATACATCATCCTGCAACTAACTTATTAGTTGCAATGCTTGCAAGGCTTATGTGATGTGCATTACCGAGAGGGCCCAGAGATACCTCTCCGACAATCGGAGTGACAAATCCTAATCTCGAAATACGCCAACCCAACAAGTACCTTCGGAGACACCTATAGAGCACCTTTATAATCACCCAATTACGTTGTGACGTTTGGTAGCACACAAAGTGTTCCTCCGGTAAATGGGAGTTGCATAATATCATAGTCATAGGAACATGTATAAGTCATGAAGAAAGCAATAGTAACAAACTAAACGATCAAGTGCTAAGCTAATGAAATAGGTCAAGTCAATCACATCATTCTCCTAATGATGTGATCCCATTAATCAAATGACAACTCATGTCTATGGTTAGGAAACATAACCATCTTTGATCAACGGGCTAGTCAAGTAGAGACATACTAGTGACACTATGTTTGTCTATGTATTTACATATGTATTATGTTTCCGGTTAATACAATTCTAGCATGAATAATAAACATTTATCATGATATAAGGAAATAAATAATAACTTTATTATTGCCTCTAGGGCATATTTTCTTCAGTCTCCCACTTGCACTAGAGTCAATAATCTAGATTACACAGTAATGATTCTAACACCCATGGAGCCTTGGTGCTGATCATGTTTTGCTCGTGGAAGAGGGTTAGTCAGCGGGTCTGCAACATTCAGATCCGTATGTATCTTGCGAATTTCTATGTCTCCCACTTGGACTAAAGCCCGAATGGAATTGAAGCGTCTCTTGATGTGCTTGGTTCTCTTGTGAAATCTGGATTCCTTTGCCAAGGCAATTGCACCAGTATTGTCACAAAATATTTTCATTGGACCCGATGCACTAGGTATGACACCTAGATCGGATATGAAATCCTTCATCCAGACTCCTTCATTTGCTGCTTCCGAAGTAGCTATGTACTCTGCTTCACATGTAGATCCCGCCACGACGCTTTGTTTAGAACTGCACCAACTGACAGCTCCACTGTTTAGTAAAAACACGTAACCGTTTGCGATTTAGAATCGTCTGGATCAGTGTCAAAGCTTGCATCAATGTAACCTTTTACGATGAGCTCTTTGTCACCTCCATATATGAGAAACATATCCTTAGTCCTTTTCAGGTATTTCAGGATGTTCTTGACCGTTGTCCAGTGATCCACTCCTGGATTACTTTGGTACCTCCCTGCTAGACTTATAGCAAGGCACACATCAGGTCTGGTACACAGCATTGCATACATGATAGATCCTATGGCTGAAGCATAGGGAACGTCTTTCATTTTCTCTCTATCTTCTGCAGTGGTCGGGCATTGAGTCTTACTCAACTTCACACCTTGTAACACAGGAAAGACCCTTTCTTTGCTTGATCCATTTTGAACTTCTTCAAAATTTTGTCAAGGTATGTGCTTTGTGAAAGTCCAATTAAGCGTCTTGATCTATCTCTATAGATCTTAATGCCTAATATGTAAGCAGCTTCACCGAGGTCTTTCATTGAAAAACTCTTATTCAAGTATCCCTTTATGCTATTCAGAAATTCTATATCATTTCCAATCAATAATATGTCATCCACATATAATATCAGAAATGCTACAGAGCTCTCACTCACTTTCTTGTAAATACAGGCTTCTCCAAAAGTCTGTACAAAACCAAATGCTTTGATCACACTATCAAAGCGTTTATTCCAACTCCGAGAGGCTTGCACCAGTCCATAAATGGATTGCGGGAGCTTGCACACTTTATTAGCTCCCTTTGGATCGACAAAACCTTATGGTTGCATCATATACAACTCTTCTTCCATAAATCCATTCAGAAATGCAGTTTTGACATCCATTTGCCAAATTTCATAATCATAAAATGCGGCAATTGCTACCATGATTCGGACAGACTTAAGCATCGCTACGGGTGAGAACGTCTCATCGTAGTCAATCCCTTGAACTTGTCGAAAACCTTTTTCAACAAGTCGAGCTTTATAGACAGTAACATTACCGTCAACGTCAGTCTTCTTCTTGAAGATCCATTTATTCTCAATTGCTTGCCGATCAACGGGCAAGTCAACCAAAGTCCACACTTTGTTCTCATACATGGATCCCATCTCAGATTTCATGGCTTCTAGCCATTTTGCGGAATCTGGGCTCACCATCGCTTCTTCATAGTTCGTAGGTTCATCATGATCTAGTAGCATGACTTCCAGAACAGGATTACCGTACCACTCTGGTGCGGATCTTACTCTGGTTGATCTACGAGGTTCGGTAGTAACTTGATCTGAAGTTTCATGATCATTATCATTAGCTTCCTCACTAATTGGTGTAGGTGTCACAGAAACCGGTTTCTGTGATGTACTACTTTCCAATAAGGGAGTAGGTACAGTTACCTCATTAAGTTCTACTTTTCTTCCATTCACTTCTTTCGAGAGAAACTCCTTCTCTAGAAAAACTCCGAATTTAGCAACAAAAGTCTTGCCTTCGGATCTGTGATAGAAGGTGTACCCAACAGTCTCCTTTGGGTATCCTATGAAGACACATTTCTTTGATTTGGGTTTGAGCTTATCAGGTTGAAGCTTTTTCACATAAGCATCGCAGCCCCAAACTTTCATAAATGACAACTTTGGTTTCTTGCCAAACCACAGTTCATAAGGCGTCGTCTCAACGGATTTTGATGGTGTCCTATTTAACGTGAATGCAGCCGTCTCTAAAGCATAATCCCAAAATGATAACGGTAAATCAGTAAGAGACATCATATATCGCACCATATCTAATAAAGTACGATTACGACGTTCGGACACAGCATTACGCTGTGGTGTTCCGGGTGGCGTGAGTTGCGAAACTATTCCGCATTGTTTCAAATGTAGACCAAACTCGTAACTCAAATATTCTCCTCCACAATCAGATCGTAGAAACTTTATTTTCTTATTATGATGATTTTCAACTTCACTCTGAAATTCTTTGAACTTTTCAAATGTTTCAGACTTATATTTCATTAAGTAGATATACCCATATCTGCTTAAATCATCTGTGAAGGTGAGAAAATAACGATATCCGCCACGAGCCTCAACATTCATTGGACCACATACATCTGTATGTATGATTTCCAACAAATCCGTTGCTCTCTCCATAGTACCGGAGAACGGTGTTTTAGTCATCTTACCCATGAGGCACGGTTCGCAAGTACCAAGTGATTCATAATCAAGTGGTTTCAAAAGTCCATCAATATGGAGTTTCTTCATGCATTTTACACCGATATGACCTAAACGACAGTGCCACAAATAAGTTGCACTATCATTATCAACTCTGCATCTTTTGATTTCAACATTATGAATATGTGTATCACTACTGTCGAGATTCATCAAAAATAGACCACTCTTTAAGGATGCATGACCATAAAAGATATTACTCATATAAATAGAACAACTATTATTCTCTGATTTAAATGAATAACCGTCTCGCATCAAACAAGATCCAGATATAATGTTTATGCTCAACGCTGGCACCAAATAACAATTATTTAGGTCTAATACTAATCCCGAAGGTAAATGTAGAGGTAGCGTGCCGACCACGATCACATCAACTTTGGAACCATTTCCCACGCGCATCGTCACCTCGTCCTTAGCCAATATTTGCTTAATCCGTAGCCCCTGTTTCGAGTTGCAAATGTTAGCAACAGAATCAGTATCAAATACCCAGGTGCTACTGCGAGCATTAGTAAGGTACACATCAATAACATGTATATCACATATACCTTTGTTCACTTTGCCATCCTTCTTATCCGCCAAATACTTGGGGCAGTTCCGCTTCCAGTGACCAGTCTGCTTGCAGTAGAAGCACTCAGTCTCAGGCTTAGGTCCAGACTTGGGTTTCTTCTCCTGAGCAGCAACTTGTTTGCTGTTCTTCTTGAAGTTCCATTTCTTCTTCCCTTTGCCCTTTTTCTTAAAACTGGTGGTCTTATTGACCATCAACACTTGATGCTCCTTCTTGATTTCTACCTCCGCGGCTTTTAGCATTGCGAAGAGCTCAAGAATAGTCTTATTCATCTCTTGCATATTATAGTTCATCACGAAGCTTTTGTAGCTTGGTGGTAGTGATTGAAGAACTCTGTCAATGACACTATCAACAAGAAGATTAACCCCCAGTTGAGTCAAGTGATTATGATACCCAGACATTTTGAGTATATGTTCACTGACAGAACTATTCTCCTCCATCTTGCAGCTATAGAACTTATTGGAGACTTCATATCTCTCAATCCGGGAATTTGCTTGAAATATTAACTTCAACTCCTGGAACATCTCATATGCTCCATGACGTTCAAAACGTTTTTGAAGACCCGGTTCTAAGATGTAAAGCATGGCACACTAAACTATCGAGTAGTCATCAGCTTTGCTCTGCCAGACGTTCATAACATCTAGTGTTGCTCCTACAGCAGGCTTGGCACTTACCGGTGCTTCCAGGACGTAATTCTTCTGTGCAGCAATGAGGATAATCCTCAAGTTACGGACCCAGTCCGTGTAATTGCTACCATCATCTTTCAACTTTGCTTTCTCAAGGAACGCATTAAAATTCAACGGAACAACAGCACGAGCCATCTATCTACAATCAAACATAGACAAGCAAGATACTATCAGGTACTAAGTTCATGATAAATTTAAGTTCAATTAATCATATTACTTAAGAACTCCACTTAGAAAGATATCCCTCTAATCCTCTAAGTGATCACGTGATCCAAATCAACTAAACCATGTCTGATCATCACGTGAGATGGAGTAGTATCAATGGTGAACATCAATATGTTGATCATATCTACTATATGATTCACGCTCGACCTTTCGGTCTCCATGTTCCGAAGCCATATTTGTTATATGCTAGGCTCGTCAAGTTAAACCTGAGTATTCCGCGTGTGCAACTGTTTTGCACCTGTTGTATTTGAACGTAGAGCCTATCACACCCGATCATCACATGGTGTCTCAGCACGAAGAAATTTCGCAACAGTGCATACTCAGGGAGAACACTTATACTTTGATAATTTAGTGAGGGATCATCTTATAATGCTACCGTCAATCAAAGCAAGATAAGATGCATAAAAGATAAACATCACATGCAATCAATATAAGTGATATGATATGGCCATCATCATCTTGTGCTTGTGATCTCCATCTTCGAAGCACTGTCATGATCACCATCGTCACCGGCGTGACACCTTAATCACCAGCGTAGCATTGTTGTCGTCTCGCCAATCTTATGCTTCCACGACTATCGCTACCGCTTAGTGATAAAGTAAAGCATTATAGCGCAATTGCATTGCATACAATAAAGCGAAAACCATATGGCTCCTGCCAGTTGCCGATAACTCGGTTACAAAACATGATCATCTCATACAATAAAATTTAACATCATGTCTTGACCATATCACATCACAACATGCCCTGCAAAAATAAGTTAGACGTCCTCTACTTTGTTGTTGCAAGTTTTACGTGGCTGCTACGGGCTTAGCAAGAACCGTTCTTACCTACGCATCAAAACCACAACGATAGTTTGTCAAGTTGGTGCTATTTTAACCTTCGCAAGGACCGGGCGTAGCCACACTTGGTTCAACTAAAGTTGGAGAAACTGACACCCGCCAGCCACCTGTGTGCAAAGCACGTTGGTAGAACCAGTCTCGCGTAAGCGTACGCGTAATGTCGGTCCGGGCCGCTTCATACAACAATACCGCCGAACCAAAGTATGACATGCTGGTAAGCAGTATGACTTATATCGCCCACAACTCACTTGTGTTCTACTCGTGCACAACATCAACGCATAAAACCTAGGCTCGGATGCCACTGTTGGGGAACGTAGTAATTTCAAAAAAATTCCTACGCACACGCAAGATCATGGTGATGCATAGCAACGAGAGGGGAGAGTGTTGTCTACATACCCTCGTAGACCGGAAGCGGAAGCGTTAGCACAACGCGGTTGATGTAGTCGTACGTCTTCACGGTCCAACCGATCAAGCACCGAAACTACGACACCTCCGAGTTCTAGCACACGTTCAGCTCGATGACGATCCCGGACTCCGATCCAGCAGAATGTCGGGGAAGAGTTCCTTCAGCACGATGGCGTGGTGACAATCTTGATGTTCTACCGTTGCAGGGCTTCGCCTAAGCACCGCTACAATATTATCGAGGATTATGATGGAGGAGGGCACCGCACACGGCTAATAGATCTCAAAGATCAATTGTTGTGTCTAGAGGTGCCCCCTGCCCCCGTATATAAAGGAGCAAGGGGGAGGGGCGGCCGGCCAGGAGGAGGCGTGCCAGGGAGGAGTCCTACTCCTACCGGGAGTAGGACTTCCTCCTTTTCTTGTCCAACTAGGAGAGGGGGAAGGAAGGGAGAGAGGAGAGAAAGGAAAGGGGGGCGCCGCCCCTCCCTCCTTGTCCAATTCGTACTAGAGGGGGAGGGGGCGCGCAGCCTGCCTTGGTCGCCCCTCCTCTGCTCCACTTTGGGCCCATGAGGCCCATTACCCCCCCCCCCCCCCGGGGGGGGGGGGGGTCCGGTAACCCCCGGTACTCCGTTTTATATCCGATAACTTCCGGAACCATTCCTGTGTCCGAATATAGTCGTCCAATATATAAATATTTATGTCTCGACTATTTCGAGACTCCTCGTTATGTCCGTGATCACATCCGGGACTCCGAACAACCTTTGGTACATCAAAATATATAAACTCATAATGAAACTGTCATCGTAACGTTAAGCGTGCGGACCCTACGGGTTCGAGAACAATTTAGACATGACCGAGACACGTCTCCGGTCAATAACCAATAGCGGAACCTGGATGTTCATATTGGCTCCTACATATTCTACGAAGATCTTTTATCGGTCAGACCCATAACAACATACGTTGTTCCCTTTGTCATCGGTATGTTACTTGCTCGAGATTTGATCGTCGGTATTTCAATACCTAGTTCAATCTCGTTACCGGCAAGTCTCTTTACTCGTTCCGTAATACATCATCCCGCAACTAACTTATTAGTTGCAATGCTTGCAAGGCTTATGTGATGTGCATTACCGAGAGGGCCCAGAGATACCTCTCCGACAATCGGAGTGACAAATCCTAATCTCGAAATACGCCAACCCAACAAGTACCTTCGGAGACACCTGTAGAGCACCTTTATAATCACTCAGTTACGTTGTGACGTTTGGTAGCGCACAAAGTGTTCCTCCGGTAAACGGGAGTTGCATAATCTCATAGTCATAGGAACATGTATAAGTCATGAAGAAAGCAATAGCAACAAACGAAACGATCAAGTGCTAAGCTAACGAAATAGGTCAAGTCAATCACATCATTCTTCTAATGATGTGATCCCGTTAATCAAATGACAACTCATGTCTATGGTTAGAAAACATAACCATCTTTGATCAACGAGCTAGTCAAGTAGAGGTATACTAGTGACACTATGTTTGTCTATGTATTCACATATGTATTATGTTTCTGGTTAATACAATTCTAGCATGAATAATAAACATTTATCATGATATAAGGAAATAAATAATAACTTTATTATTGCCTCTAGGGCATATTTCCTTCATGAAGACCTTGACGATGAAGTGTCGACGATGCAGCGGCGTGTCGATGATGATGCGTCGCTTGGAGACGTCCCTTATGGCGACGGGTGTCGATGTCGTGTCGTGCTGAAGAAGTCGATGAAGAATTACACTCTTTTCACACTGGCCTGGCGTGTGGATGGTGCATGTCATGGTCGCTTCTCATAGATGTGCTCGACGAAGTATGTTGGCTTGTAGCCTGGCATAGTCTTACAGCTTGATGATGCGGCACGGGGTCGGTGTAGATCAGCTTGATGCAGTGCAGATCGGTTGGTGTAGTCGGTCAGCTCGGTGAAGAACTGTTGTTGGCCTCGGTCCTGCGATGCTCGGCTCGGTGTGGCCGGACGTGTATCCGCCATGTACGTACCAGGGTAGCTTCAGATCTTGTGGAGCGAAGTAGATCGGATCAAAATCTCTGTGTGAGAGCGACGCCTTCCCATGATCAGACGCGCGTGTCCACACAACGACGAGGCGACCGCGTTGTCGGTCGACCCTGCAGAAGGACCGTGGTTGGAGTCCACGGCTCATGCCATGCACGTACGCATGTTCATCATGGCTGAGGCAGGCCTGTGGCTAGTCTTGCCACGCACGTATGCATGTACACATGACCGTGTTCTTGCTGCTCGATGCGTGCATGGGCCATGGAGTGGACGAGGCTGCAGGCTCTTGCCGATGGACTGCGGCCGTGCGGCGCACGGTTGGGCGGATTCACTACAACACGACTCACATTAGAAGGCGTTTTAAAATGCCTTCCAAAGTCTCTAAAATGCCTTTAAATATGTTCTGAGGTGTCTTTGAAAATTGCTAGAAATGGTCGTGAAGGGGAATGTTAATCAAGGCGTCAAACAATAATGCCTCGGAAGACTTAATTCGACGGCATTTTTGAAAAATGCCTCGAAAGCTTTTCGGCGATTTGCAGAAGTGCCGCTAAACTCCAGCAACGGAAAAACATAAATAGTGGATCGGGCCCAGCTAAGCGCTTATCTATTTCCTGTAGGTCTCCTTTTTTTATTTGAGGTGAGAAGCGCTTATTAGTCTCTCTTCTCACTACCTTCAGTTGGGCTGTTACATTGTATTACTTGGGCTGAAATGGACAGGCCCGTTAGCGCAGGCTCCTTCTCTCGTAGCTGTTATCCTGAAGCAACCTGATTGCCCTGTCTTTTTAAGGTGGTCAAACTACTGTTCCCTAAACAGTATGGGACTAAAACTGCTTTGCCTGAGACGCAGCGAACGAACTGATTGGTCAGCACCGCAGCCAAAATACATCTACTCCATCATATGAATCTTCAGGAACCATGCATCATTAGCTTCGCCTGTTCAGGTTGAGATGACAAATTCGTTTAATTTTCTTTCAGCAAGTGACGAGGCAGATTTTTCGTATTTCTCTCCCAACTCCGGCGACACGTGTACCGGCAACCATAACTTCTATATTTCTTCCCTGCTCAGAGACAATGAATCATCGATTTTACACCGCTGGGCCTCGTCGGATTGTTCGAACACAGCACATCTTGTGTGTAACAGCTGATCACCGACCAATACACCAAGGTAGCTGTCTGTACTTCAATGGGAAGGGACGTCTTTTAACATATATATACACAGGCATGTCTCACGGTCCAAAACAACGTCACCGTCTTCTCCAGCGCCGGCGTTCGGCTGCCTCGACGTTGCGATTAAACGGCGACACCCGCGAGCTGAGAGTCTCATTCATGCACATAGCAGCAGCTCGGCCACCTGCGGTCACCACCTTCATTCCGAGGCAATTTTCTAAAACGCCTTCATAGCTCATCAATCCGAGACACTTTCCTAAATCGCCTCCATAGCTACATCAATCCGAGGCACTTTCTTAAATCGCCTCCATAGCTACATCAATCAGAGGCAGTTTCCTACAACGCCTCCATAGCTGCATCAATCCGAGGCACTTTCCTAAAACGCCTCCAAAACTAATCAATCCGAGGCGTTTTCAAGGTGCCCTTAAAAAAATGCCTTCAATCAACGACGGTGGTGTAGTGATTGTCGATGTAGAGCCCATGCGCACATGGAGCTGGTCGTCGTTGCGAGCCGAAGCACATCGTCGTCCTTGGTCGGTGCAGACGGACTGGCCTTTGCGACGTGGATGTCCATCTCGTGCCCCATGCGTTGCTGCAGGCACGCACAACCGTGTACATTAACTTGATTCATCTCGAAGAGCCCTTGGCCGATCTTTATTAGAAAGAAAGAAGAAGTACAGCGCGGTTAGCAGTCTAGGCGAACTAGATCTGGAAACTAGAGTCTGACAAACCCCACAATACAACGATTACAACACGGTACAAATGTCAATGGCTCACTAGGAACCAAGGTCCGCTATGCAGCCTGCTGAGCGCCATACTGCTATGTCTTCCCGTATCAAGTCCGGTACTCTATTAGCACTGCTCGCCACTTGGTCAAAAACTCTGGAGTTCCTCTTTTTCCACAGCCTCCAGTGCAACAGAATTGTAATAGTGTCGAAGTTTCTGCGCATTGGCTTGGGAATGCCTGCTCTCGCACGCAGCCACCAGTCCTCCGTGCAGCCGTCAGAGTCATCCGGTATAGTAAAATGTGCCCCAATCGAAGACCTGAACAGACACCAGAGGTGCTGGGTGAAACGGCAGTGAACGAATAGGTGTGTACAGTCCTCCGGTGCTGACAGGCAGAGGGGGCAATATGTGTTTGCAGGCCAACCTCTTCGTTCCAGATTATCGGCCGTCAGACACTTGCCATGGACGACCAACCACATAAAGAATTTGCATCGTGGTGGTGCTTTGGATTTCCAGATTGGCTTGTTGCAAGCAAAACTAATATTGGGCATGAACATCATCTTGTACGCACTGCCGACCGAGAACTCTTGCCCCTTAGTAAGCTTCCAGCGAGCCTGATCCCTCACACCTGGCGCTAGACTTGTAGCGGAGGTTAGATCCCAAACTGATAGATACTGCGCTAGGGCTTGCATCGAGATTCCGCCCGAGATGTCCCTGATCCAAGATTGATTATGAAGAGCCTCCCGGGCTGAGCAGCCTGAGTCTTTGACAAAAGAGAACAACGTTGGTGTTGTTGCTGCAATAGAACTACCTCCCGGGAGCCAGTTATCGGTCCAGAACCTTGCAGACGCCCCATCACCGAGTAAGATCGCAGAGGCTGCATTGAACATTGCTGAAACTGCTTTCTCCGTGGTGTCAGACAGAGAATGCCACGACCTGGGATTTTCGTCCCATTTCATCCATGGCCACCTGCATCGCGGAGCCCAACCGAACCACCTGAGATTAAGTACCCCCAGCCCCCCACAGTCCTTAGGTGCACACACCTGAGCCCACGGCAGCAAGCAGTGTCCTCCACTAATAGCCTCCTCTCCCTTTCAAATGAAACCACAACATCTCCTATTGATTATTTTGATGGCCCAGACTGGGAGAGGCAGAACTGTCATGAAATGGATCGGGAGAGCCATTAGCACCGAGTTAACCAGTGTAAGTCTACCCGCAGCTGGCAGTAACTTCGGCTTCCAGCCCTTCATCTTGCTGGAAAACTTGTCCACAAGTGGCATGATGTCCTGTTTCCTCAACCTGAAGACAGAGAGCGGCAGCCCGAGGTATGTGATTGGGAAATGTTTCCGTTGACACTGGAAGAACGCTGCCACCATGGAGCTCACTTCCTCCTCACATCGAATGCATGTAGTCGAGCTCTTCTGCAGGTTGATATGCAACCCTGAGGCTTTGCCAAAAAGTTGAAGAATTTCTGAAATCACCCGCAGATCCGTGATTTGTGGCTTGAAGAAGATGACTGCATCGTCAGCAAATATGGACGCCCTTGGGATGCCACTGTCCAGCCCCAAGTCAGAAAGCAATCTCTTCTGGACTGCCCATTGAAGCATGCCATGAAGAGCATCCATAGCCAGGATAAACAACGCTGGAGACAGCGAATCGCCCTGACGAACACCTTGACCCAGGGTGAAAGGATCGCTGAGTTCCCCATTGATAATTACGGAAGAAATGAGGAGCTCAGCAGGCCACAGATCCATGAACACCACCTATCCCCAAAACCCCTGGCTTTGAGGGTCTCCAACAAAAAACCCCAGGACAGAGTATCAAAGGCTTTGGAAATATCAATCTTCATGAGGACCGCCTGTTGCTTCTTCGTGTGAAGAGCCCTTGCCGTGTTCCGCACGAATTTAAAATTCTCATGTATACTCCGTTTGTAGACAAAAGCGCTTTGTGCTTGGGATATTAAGGAAGGCAGTAGGGGGGCCAGCCTGGTAGCCAAGGCCTTGGCAAAGATTTTCGCAGTTCCATGTATCAAGTTGATCGGCTTGAAGTTGCCAAGCTGCATCGGGTCCTCATTCTTGGGAAGCAAAGTAATTATGAAAGAGTTAAGGGCCCTGAACGAGTAAAACCGGCCTTCGTAGAGAGCTTGCATCAGTACCATGAAGTCTTTTGCAATAATCTGCCAACAGCTTTGAAAAAACAGGCCGGAGAACCCATCTGGTCCCGGAGCACAGTCTGCTGGCATGTCTTGGATAACCTTCTTGATCTCATCTTCAGTGAACGGTACCTCCAGCCCGTGCGCCCACTCCGGAGATAACGGACGCAAGTTCAGCTCATCCCATCGGAGTGAGCAACCCGGAGAAGAGGAGCAACCCATTCTGGTCCTGAAGAACTCCAGCGCCAGGCTCAACTTCTCCTCCATACTAGTGACAGTGCGCTCCCCATCTTTCAGAAACGGGATAAGACGCCTCCTCCGCCGCCCATTGGCCTTCATGTGAAAATATTTGGAATTAGCATCCCCTCTTTAAGTCTCTGACTCGAGCATGTTGGCGTAATTTCATCGGAATTTAATCTGATCGTGGGATTTATTTGTGGCTAAATTGGATCTAATCTATGAAGCTGAAAATTTCAAAATTGACCTAAATGAATGTATTGAACCAATCTAGTCTATGAAACTGATCTAGTGCCGCGCCCCTGGGGAGAGAAGATTAATCTCCCCGGGGTCGGTGCGGAAGTGGGGGAAGGTCCTAGGATCGGCGTCGTAAAACTAACCGCTCTAATATCATGTAGAAAATATGAGATGCCTGAATATTATGTTGTATTGATCTGACCTATGTATGGAGTATATATAGAGATACAATGGAGGAAGAGAGACTTGGAGTAGAGGACAAATTGAATCTATCCTATCTCTATCTCTTATCTCTATCTTAAAAGTAAATATACTTCTAACAACCACCTGATCTTTAGTTGTCCGTTCGCCGTTGCCTTCTGGACCGCCCTGAGAGTGCCTATTGATGGTGCTTTGGTCGGCGCTAGGGTTAGCCTCCCGGACGCTCGCGGGAGCGTCGTGGGAGGAGGGGGATCTTCTGGATTGGCATTCAACAGTTGTTCCATGCAATCTCTCCCTGCCTCATTTGCAATGTCCTCCTCAAGTCAGGCTAGCTCCTGATGTCCACTTGCCGATCTCCTAGACGCTAATAGTGGAGGGAGCGTTGATCTAGTTTGGTTTCGAGTTTTGTCGTGCTTCGAGGTGTCTAATACTGCTGTGACGTGGCATGTGTGCTTTGTGTTCTATATCTTCATTATTCATGGCTTGAGTTTGGGCAAGGCGAGTAGTGTGTTGATGTTGTCGTAGTGGGTGTGGTTGCTAACCTTTTGGTGTACCATTGTGCCGAAAGGCATTGTATCGTACTCCTTTTATGAATATATGATATACATACTTGTGTGTATTCTAGAAAAAAGTGCATAGACCTATTTCAGCAAATGCAGCGTGCTTCTGACATTATTTCTACATTCAGGATTAACCATAACACCCCATTCGTCGCAGCCGTCCACACGTTGTTACCCAGCGAACATATAATATCGTGAACAGGCCAAAACAGGTGGAAAAGCCATTCTATGTAGAAGAATGCAGAGTTCGTTCGACAAGATTTCAGTGCAACATGTCTTATCTCGGTACAAGCTCCGTGAGCGAAACCTCGTTGGGTGAAACCACGGCCGGCCTGCCACGGCCTTGCGAGGCGCCGTGTCGTGGTTCCGGCCCGGCACTACTTGCCCGGATGCAGAAAGCCGGCTTGGACGGTGCCTGAAGCGAGACGGTGTCGCTGTTAAGGATCGCATTCGCCCGTGACATCGTAGGCCTATCCGCAGGGCTCTCCTGAACGCACATCAATCCGATGTGAACGTAGGTGAGTATCTCCTCTTCAGGAGCACTGCTTCTGCTTGCAAGGGACGGATCAGCTATCTCCAATATCGTTCCCTTGGTCCAATGCTCCCATATCTGCACCAGAAATGGGTTCAAATGAGTTTTACTGTCGTAAGGGATTTAGAATTTTAGGTTAATACGTACAGTACTATTCAGCTAGGGTTTCTTTCCTGCTTACAATGCTTAAGAGGTCAACGGATTGCTCGGAGTTGTAAGATCCACAGTTTCTTCTTCCAGTTATAATCTCTAAAACCAGAATTCCGAAGCTAAACACGTCTGATTTGGTTGAATAGTGCCCGCGAACAACATATTCAGGTGCCATGTATCCGCTGCAACAAGAGATATGGTCGTTGATTAGTGATATATATATATATAAAACAATATGGTACACCCTCTGATCCGAATTAATTGACGCAGCCTCTATACAAACATTGTATTTTTTTCCGAAAAGGATACAAACATTGTATAAAGGTTGCGTCAACTAATTCAGACTTATTCCTGCAGTCCATGCATGGTGCACTTTTTTATATCAAAGCATAGTTGACTTCACTTTTTTTTTGAAATAATAGTTGGCTTCACTTACAACGTCCCAACAACTCTGTTTGTGACATCCTTTGATTGATCCCCTTCAAACAACCTCGCCAAACCGAAGTCTGAAATCTTCGCATTCAAATCGGAGTCTAACAGAACATTGCTTGCTTTGAGGTCTCTGTGGATTATTTTCAACTGAGAATCTTCATGAACATATTGCAAACCTCGGGCAATTCCATTTATTATGTTGAACCTCTTCCCCCAATCAAGATGCTTGCTCCTCTCAGGATCTATTACAGGAACAATAAACAGCGACAGAGAGGTTAGTTTTAGTGTCATATATTCTCTCCCATGTTACTTTTTCTTTTTGACGAAAGGTAGCCAATATATTAAGTGGAGTGAAGAATAAACAGAGTACGTGTGGTGGCTACAGGGATCATCTTACAAACTACAGTTCACATTTAAAGATAGTGATGCAATACTCTGAGTATTTACCAAAGAGAATCGTGTCAAGGCTTCTGTTGGGCATGTATTCATAGATAACGAGCTTCTCGTGTTCTTCCAAACAAACACCGATAAGCCTCACAAGGTTTTTGTGCTGAAGCTTAGCAACCAAAACCAGCTCAGTTTTTAGCTCTGCTATTCCTTGTGCTGAACCTTGTGACAGTCTCTTCACTGCTATCTCTTGGCCATCAGCAAGGGATCCCTGTAGATTTACAAGTATTTAATGAAAAACATTACTGGTTGATTAGACGAGTAGAGATGATGGTAAAATTTGAGGAAATTGGACCATAGTGCATGGTATGATTTTTTTAAGGAAGTCCATAGTTTTTTTTTGTGCGACATACTGTGATTGTTACCTTGTAAACGGCACCAAACCCTCCTTCCCCAAGCTTATTTCCTTCTGAAAAGTTCTCAGTTGCAACTTCCAGTGTTGACAGATTAAGCATGGATAAACTGATGTTTGGAACGCTTTCCCAGTTTCCAGAATCTGTCAAAATAAAAAAGTTTTAAATCCATCGAACAAAATCCATTTCATTCTCTGCAATGGGTAATTGTTTACGTTATATTTGTACATAGCCTTTTTTTCATATAAAACTTGATGGTTCTTTTTGCAGGAGTTAAATTTAGGACCGTAAATTTATCTATTTCCCATTTTTTGGTTGTGCAATAGGGCAAAGCACCACTGCATTTTTTTTCCTTTTTTTATTAATTTTATAAAGGGCATAAAATAACTAAGAAGTTGTACAATAGATCTTTAGATGGAAGTAAAAAGAAACTATGCTAATTACAAATTTCCTAGCCAATCTTTAAAGAAAACCAAGTTATTTTCCGTCTTTAATGTCTGTAAATCTAGGGAGTAGCTTGGGCATGTACAATGCATAGCCTCAAGGTGATGCCTCACATGCCATGTAGGATCGGATATGACGTAAAGTAGGTTCGGATAAGGAAGCGGGATCCTCTCCAGGAGGCGGGTGCTTGAAGAGAAAAAGTGTGGTCTGGTGACAAAAGATGAAAAGGTTAGAGTGAAAAGTAGAGATGCATGTGTACTAGAGTCTTTATTTTCTATTTCTTAATGAGGCCCACTAGTGGTAGCTTGCATTGGGGAGAAAAATTAAATATAAGTGCCTCAAATTACTTTTTGTCATGGAGCATATGTATCCATATGCCACCATTGTACATGCTCTTACATGGTTGTGATGGGAATTCTAGTTGTCTTCTGCTCCTCCAGATACAAAAGCAAACTAAAGTGAAAGTCAATGCTGCAGAAATAACGGCCAATGCAACTGCTAGGACCAGTAGAATGGTACTAGGTTTATTTTTTCTCCCTCCTGTAAAATGACAATAGAGTTGAAGCACTTGATAACATGAAATATGTATATGGATCATAGCAATGAAAAAAGCAGGAACCAAAAGAGACACAACAATTGAACGAGTTCACAAGCACGAAACACTGAAAAACTCCATTAGTTGTCACTCGGGTAAAATACTACAATTAATATGGCCCGGAGAGAGTACCATTCTACTACAATCCAAAGAGGAGGTGTGTACACGATTAATTGGAGTAGGTGGTCATAATGGTTTTTCCCTAACATGGGTCGCAGCATAACCTACGGATCGATCCATCACCTCCTTCGACATAAGCGTAGTGTCAGTCTATAGGACTCTACTATTGCCGATTTGTTGGTTTTAATTTCTTAAATTTTGTCCGACTTTTGGATTTGACTGTGTGCATTCTAGTTATGCAGAGGCCGGATGTTACTCATAATGTTTTGTATTCGTTTGATGCTATATTTTGAGATAATAAAATCGCCTTTTTATCAAAAAAGCTACAATCCAAAGAGGCCCTAAACTTCTTTTTGGGGATTTTATCCAGTTAATTTGTTTTTTAAAAAAGTATTTTTGGTTGTGGTTGACCTGTTGGCTGTGTGTCGTGTTATGTAGAGGCTGGACATTCACTCGGTGCGGTTTTATCGTCTCTATATATCGATCGAATGAAAATGCTCTTTATCGTAGAAAGCAAGTTATTGATATGAAAGTGCCAGCTCAGCTCCAGTTTAAGTAAATAGGAAGAAGTCTCCATCTGAGCTCCACTTTAGTACTCCACTAGAAGGGTTGGGCGCATTTTATTGCTGCGTTGATGTTGTTGGGTTTCTTGTAAAAATAATCACCTTGTTTCAAAATATAAGGTGTATTACTTTTTTGAAAAGGTAAACTTTTTAAGTTTGATCAAATTTGTAGAGAAATATATAAAAATTTATAATATCAAATTGGTATTTTTAGATTCATCATGATGAATTTCCATACTTTTTTTGTTTAATATTATGGATGTCGATATTTTTGCTCTGAAATTGATCAAAGTTAATGAAATTTGACTTTCTAAAAACTAATACCACTTATATTTTAAAACTGATGGAATATTTAGTTTGGCGGGTGGAAGGGGGGGGGGTGATAGTGTGTGTTTTATTTTTATTTATAATGCGTTGATTGCATGGGCCTTTTGTGGTGTGATTTGTATTATTCGCTAACCAATCTATATTTATGTGGGGAAATTTCTGTGTCGGTGGTTGCATATACTATATTTGTGCTGCAGTATCGTATGGTGGCGCTTCTTTGTTTAGGTGGAGGGAGGTTGTGCGGGATTCATATGTTTTTATAGACTGGTCGTTGCTGATTGATTTGAAAAATAGTTGGTCCCGTCAAAATCCTAAACCAAAGCCAAAATTGAATACTTCAACCGAATGAAATAGTTTCAAAATTAAGGAACATTGTAAATTAAAATAATTGAATGGGAGAGCTTAAGAAATTGTTGACCCGGTCAAAATCGGATGACCCAATTCTAAATTGAATACCTCAATTAATTGTGAGACCTTAAAAATTAGGAAGCATGATGTGTAGTAGTATACAAGAATTAAATGAGAGAGTTCTGAAAAATTATTGACGCGGTCAAAATCGGATGACCCAATTCTAATTCAAGACCTCAATTGAATCTGTGCTATTTAAAACAAGGGAGCTTAGAATGGTACTAGGTTTACTTTTTCTCCCTCCTGTAAAATGACAATAGAGTTGAAGCGCTTGATAATATGAAATATGTTTATGGATCATAGCAATGAAAAAAGCAGGAACCAAAAAAGACACAACAATTGAAACGAAACACTGAAAAACTCCATTAGTTGTCACTTAGGTAAAATACTACAATTAGTATAGACCGAAGAGAGTACCATCCTACTACAATCCAAAGAGGAGGTGTGTACACGATTAATTGGAGCAGGTGGCCACGATGGTTTTCCCACCATGGGTCGCGGCATAACCTACGAATCGATCCACCACCTCCTTCGATATAAACGTAGTGTCAGTCTATAGGACTCTACTGTTGCCGATTTGTTGGTTTTAATTTCTTGAATTTTTGTCAGACTATGAAAAACACATTTTGCATCTATACAAGGCCATCAACAGTAATCAAGGTAAATATTAATGATGTTTTCTCGTACTAGTAACCCATGGTTTAATTACTAGCATGCATATAGTGGATGATAATGACACCCTCAACTACTTCCTCCCTCCATTTTGTATACAAGGCCATTATGAAAAACACATTTTGCATCTATACAAGGCCATCAACAGTAATCAAGGCAAATATTAATGATGTTTTCTCGTATTAGTAACCCATGGTTTAATTACTAGCATGCATGTAGTGGATGATAATGACACCCTCAACTGCTTCCTCCCTCGTGGTCACTCATTTTCCTTTAATGTGCATGCACCCTATTAATTAACCCAGTAATTGAGAAAACAAATTGGCATGTAAAGCACGCATTAATTTTTATCTTGGTACCTGTAATTTGAGTTTGTGGTCTTGTATATAAAAATGAAGGAAGTATACTAGAAGGATTGAGCGCGCTTTGCTGCATTGTTGGTGTTGTTGAGTTTCTTAAAAAAATCACTATGTTTCAAATATAAGGTGTATTAAGTTTTTGAAAAGGCAAATATTTTAAGTTTGATCAAATTTGTAGAGAAATATATGAAAATTCATCATATCAAGTCGGTATTTTAATTTCATCATGAAATGAATTTTCATACTTTTTTGTTTAATATTATGGATGTCGATATTTTTGCTCTGAACTTGGTCAAAGTTAAAAAAATTAACTTTCTAAAAAGTAATACTGCTTATATTTTGCAACCAATGTAATATTTAGTTCGCATGTGGGGGGATGATAGTGTGTGTTTTATTTTTATTTATAATGTGCGATCTGGTGGGCCTTTTGTGGTGTAATTCCTTGTTATCTTCTAACCAACCTACTCCCTCCGCCCTTGAATGAGTGTCCTTCAACTTTCTTGGAAAGTCAAACTTTTTTTATGTTTGACAATACTTATACAATAATACAAACATTTATGCTATCAATTTAGTAGTATTAGATTCATGATAAATATACCTAGTTGGTTTCATAAACAATGATATATTTTTTTGCACAAACTCAGTCAAACTTTGAGATAGCCTCCAACAAAGTTGGAAGTACAACTTTTCATGGACGGATGGAGTATTTATGTGGGGAAATTTCTGTGTCGGTGGTTGCATATACTATATTGGTGCTATAATATCACATGATGGCGCTTCTTTTTTCTCGGTGGTGTGAGGGTGCGTGGGGTTGATATATGTTTATAGGCCTGTTGTTACTGATTGATTTGAAAAATCGTTGGCCCGATCAAAATCGTAAACCAAATACAAAATTGAATACCCAACCGAATGAAAGACCTTCAAAATTAGTGAACATGGTGAAGTAAAAGACTTGAATGCGAGAGCTTGAGAAATTGTTGACCCGATCAAAATTGGATGACCTAATTCTAAATTAAATACCGCAACTAATTGTTACGCTTTAAAAATTAGAAAGCATAGTGTATAGTATAAAAGAATTGAACGAAAAAGCTTTGAGAAATTGTTGATCCGAACAAAATCGGGTGACTCGGTTCTAATTGTAGACCTCAATTGAATACACTATATAGATGCATTTTAGTGTTATAGAGAATAAGATATAAGATATTTTAACTTTTTTTCCGATTCAGATGTATATAGATGCATTTTAGTGTTTATTCATTTATTTCAGTCTATATGTAGTTCATATTAAAATATTTAAAACATTTTATATTTATGAACGTAGGGAGTAGCTAGGAAAATTTCGTAGTTTTGTAAAAGATCTGCAACTCACCTCCATCTCCATCTACCGATGGTTTCACGCCCGAGGACGGTGCTGGGAGGTGTAGAAGCGGATTGCCGGAGAACGGAGGATATAGCTCAAACCTGTAGTTGCACCGTAAACCCAGGATCCTACCTCCCTGCCGCCTGCTGAAGTGCTTCGGCATCACCCTTACTATTCCCTCCAGGCAGCTCCGGCAATCGGCCGGTGCCATGTCCGGCGTGCACTGCGCCAGCGCATAGACTCTCGGGGTGCTCACGTCGAAGTCCTCTACCCCTGTGCCAAACCGCTTGGATGAGTTCAGCGCTGCGTAGTCCGCGACAGCGGCAAGGAGGACACCCACGGCGGCGTCGAACGTTGCGGCCGGCGACGTCACGTTCTCCCCATTGGGCATGATGTGCCGTTTGGTGTTGTCGATGGAAGTCACGAAGTTCTGGTTGGAGAAGCGGAGGTAGCAGGTGTCGTAGTAGATGGTCACGTCCATGTTGTACGAGCACACCTGCTGCGCATCCCGCAAGGCATTGGCGACGCAGTCGCCGCAGGCGGAGGCGTTGGTGGTGTCGCCACGGCAGAGCGAGAGCGCGTACACGGTGTCCGGGATGGCACCTACGGCGGCGGTAGCGAAGAGGGTGGGAGATGAGGAGGATTCGGTTGGGAGGGTGGAGGAGAGCTGCTTTAGGTTTGATTGGAAGGCGCTGTTCGCCGTGTAGTTCCGGCTGTTATCGCATTCTTGCCACAGCACGTCGCCGGAGGCGAGCTGTGCAAGGAAGGGGACTACGAGGATGGAGACGTAGCAGCAGAGTTTGTGGGAGATCATGGTTGGAAGGGGACTACTGGTGCTGGTGTGGGTTGAGTTGGAGACAAGAAGATGTGGTCATGTAGGGAGAACGAGTGTTTTGGCAATTTGGCTTGATCTTAGATCGGGTCACAATGTGTTTTCTTTTTCTTTTGATGTTAGATCGGGTCACAGTTTGATTCAAACAAAGGCTACCTGTCGTACTACTCCAGAGAAAAATTCATTTATTATAACAGGCAGGCCTAGATAATGTATGGGATATTTTCAGAGGAATACTATGGAGGAGATGAAATCTTGGCATCCGTTCCGTGGCAAGTATCAACATCAAAGAATCAACAGTTGGATTCTCTGATCTTTTCTCCTGCGCGCATGCCAGGCAGATAGATGGATCGGTGATAAATTTTGGAAGAGTAGTGTTGACTGTTGAAGTACTGAACTGAATAAGTCATCGGTGCCACGACCATTTCTTCAGAACCTACATCTTCCAGGTTGTTTCCAACGGAGCTATCGCTTCCACCTGTTAGAAAGGGGAATGTGGCAGCATTTTCCGTTGTCATCCCGGCACTGGTACTTGTTCAAGATCGACTGGACAAACATTTTTCCTAGCAGGAAGAACAAAAGCACAAGATACAATCCGAGAGAAAGGCAATGATGACTGGTGTGGTAGTTACCAGCAATAGAGTCCATACACAAAACAATGTACCATGTAAGGAATCAAATTACTTGGCTGATTGCATGACAGGGCCTCTTCTTCTGCAGCACCATTCTTGGAGTAGCAAGAATAGAAAACAAGCGAAGCCAATCGCTTGGAACTGAAGCATCAAAGGGAAATCTTGGACCAAAACATTATCTCTCCAAAATGACGTTTCTGAAACATACATTAAACAAAAGCTTATTTGACAATAAATCAGAAAAAATCAATATATACATTAAATAAAAGCTTATTTGACGGGTTAAAACGTGTATTGAGTTCGCTCACGCTCATCGGCCGCCGTTACGCTCATATCCTGCTCCATTAGTTGGATGTCGTGGAAGGTGGCGCGGCATTGGCCACGCTCAACCATAGCATCCCTGTGGTACCGGCACAGCCGCCGTGCATCCTGAAAGGCCAGAGCTACGCAGGCGATGCCCGATGAATTGACGACGTCTGGAAGGCAGTGGCAGTAGGCAGACAAAACGACCTGGTCGACAAGGGCATGGGCACAGGCGGGGCAGGACGCATTTACTAGCTCAATGGCGAGCGTGGCAGCGATAAGCCGTTGGTCTTGTAAGTGCTATTGGAGCGTAGCGGCCTTGCGTCCCGTAGGAGTGACCGCCGGGCAAGTTGTGATTGGTGGCAGCAAGCGCGGCCAGCGGCGTGAACACGGCTAGCAGGAGGATGATGTTGGAATTTGCTAGTGGACTTTTGACCCAAAGTCCAACTAAAATTCTGAAATTTTTTTGGTCCATTCGTACACACATGTGAATGAAGTGAGTGAGGTTAAAATTTAGTCCCACCTCATAAGTTGAGAGAGAGTTGTACCTTTTTATAAAGTGAATTCTTCTACCACTTGTATGAGCATGAGAAAAGAAGACCTACACGCGCGCTCCTCCTCCTCGCTCGCCGCGCCGCGGGTTGCAGGATTGAGCCGAGCTGAGTCATTAATTAATAATTAACGGACGCGTTAATTACTGTATCGTTTCCGATTCTTTTGGATCGTGACGACTCGGACGTGGGGTTTACTCCCACGACCTACCTCGCCCGCACTATATAGTCAGGCAGACGTCTACCCTAGCCGCCGCCATTTCGTATGGTTTCTCACCACCATTCCAGATCATTGCGCCGCCAAGCAAGTCTTCTTCATCCCTCCTTTCGGCGTGCACTCTCATCACCGTTCCAGATCATTGCGCCGCCAAGCAAGTCTTCTTCATCCCTCCTTTCGGCGTGCACCGGGAGAAGGGACAGCAGGCCTCCGGAACCCCGCCTCTCGTGATCCTGTACGGGAGAGGGGCAATCAGGTTTTTGGGGAGCGCACTCGCACGACTGCTGGCAGCGACGACTTCGCGAACGACGACTTCTTCCCCGACCTCGGCAACCTCATCCTCGACGACATGGGTGACAACGTCAACGCCGGCTGTGTTACTCCCGCTACACCGTATGTGATTCTATCCTTCCTGTGCGAGATCGTGGTAGAATTCATGTTTCTAGTATGTGCCCTAGATGTAATCTGCTCATCTACTATGCTAGTTCGCATGATTAGTTTAATCTCTGCTACTGTAGTCATGATTTATCTTTTGTTTATTCAGATTAAATCTCGTAGTAATTTGCTCATATTTCCAACAATCCAAAAACCTGATTAATTATAGACAATTTACTCCGAGTGGTTTTGTTGCGCATCTGAAGCCGCCTGTCTTTAAGGGGGCGCAATATAAGAGGTGGCGCACGAGAGCAGTCTACTGGTTCCAGACCATGGGCTGCTATGACGCCACCAAGGGCAAGCCTGAGGGAGATCTTAATCCAGCACAACTGAAAGTTTTTGAGAAGATCGATACTCTCTTTAAAGGCGCTTTTCTGAGTGTTCTGGATGATTCCATTATGCATTCGTATATGTTGTTTGAAAACGGCAAGGACATGTGGGTTGCGCTCGAGGCCAAATTTGGTGCCTCGGACGCCGGCAGTGAGTTGTACGTCATGGAGCAATTCTATGACTACAAGATGACTGATGAGCGCTCTGTTGTACAACAGGCTCATGAGATACAGTCGCTCGCAAAAGAACTTGAGTACTTCAAGTGTGTTTTGCCGGAGGCATCATTGCCAAGCTTCCGCCTTCGTGAAACAATTTTGCTACTTTCCAGAAACGCAAGAGACATGAGTTTCCCGTTGCGGATCCCATTCGTACTCTTGATGTTGAAGAGAAAGCGAGAGCAAACGACAGACGTGCTCGAGTTGCTGAGGGAGCTTCTAGTGCCCACATGGTACAGAAGAAGAATTCCAGACCAACAAGTTCAAAAACAACAAGAACAAAACTCAGGGCAAAGGCAAGTTTGATACAAAGAACAAGCCATCACATTCTATCAAATTCAAGAAGAATTCTCATAAGAAGGGGAAGGGACTTTGTCATGTCTGCGGTGTTCCTAATCACTGGGCTCCGAAGTGTCCTAACCAATTTGAGGAGCGCGAACATGAGAAGAGCGGCAAGTCCGTTAATGTTGTCATCGGTGATACTGATATGAAGGAATCAGGGTACGGTATTTTTCCTACCATCCTTTCAGTATTTCAATCCCCTGATTGGTTAATTGACACCGGTGCCAATGTACATGGTTGTGCTGACGCCTCCGTATTTTCTTCTTACCAGGCCACAGGGACTTCTCCTGTGCTGATGGGGAATGGGTCACATGCCATCGTTCGAGGTGTTGGTACGGTCGATCTGAAATTTACTTCGGGGAAGACCGTGCGTCTGAAGAACGTTCATCATGTGCCGTCCATCAATAAAAATCTCGTTAGTGGTTCCCGTTTATGTCGAGATGGTTTTAGGTTGGTTTTCGAATCCAATAAATTGTAATTTCTAAGTATGGATAATTTGTTGGAAAAGGCTATGAGAGCCAAGGCTTGTTCCGCCTGTCTTTGTTAGATATTTGCACTAAAGTTATTAATAATGATTGCCACAATAATGAGTGTGATATTTGGCATTCACGACTTTGTCACATTAACTTTGGTTGCATGACGCGGCTAGCCAATATGAATTTAATTCCAAAAATCTCTACTGCCAAAGGCTCTAAGTGTCAAGTATGTGTGCAAGCTGAGCAACCTCGCAAGTCTCATAAGACTGCAGAGGCAAGAGACTTGGCGCCACTAGAGCTTATACATTCCGATCTTTGTGAGATGAATGGCGTGTTGACAAAAGGTGGAAATAGATACTTCATGACGTTGATTGATGACTCCACTAGATATTGTTATGTGTATCTTCCGAAATCAAAAGATGAGGCTTTAACTTTCTTCAAAAACTATAAAGCTGAGGCAGAGAACCAACTTGATCAGAAAATTAAACGGCTTAGGTCCGATCGTGGTGGAGAGTATTTTTCCAATGAATTTGATCTGTTTTATGCGGAACATGGTATAATCCATGAGAGGACGCCTCCCTACTCACCTCAGTCAAATGGGGTAGCCGAAAAAAAGAACCGAACTCTAACTGATATGGTTAACACCATGTTAGACACATCAGGTCTTTCCAAGGAATGGTGGAGGGAGGTGCTAATGACTGTGTGTCATGTCCTAAACTGAGTTCCCACAAAGTATAAGACCATGACTCAATTTGAGGAATGAGAAAGGAAAAGATTGAAACTCTCTTACCTATGTACTTGGGGTTGTTTGGCGAAAGTCAATATACCAATTTCCAAGAAGCGCAAGCTTGGATCAAAAACCGTGGATTGTGTTCTTCTGGGTTATGCTTTTCATAGCGTTGGCTATAGATTTTTGATAATAAAATCTGAGGTACCCGACATGCATGTTGGTACGATTATGGAGTCGAATGATGCGACTTTCTTTAAGGACATATTTTCTATGAAGGATATGTCGAGTTCATCAAACCAGGAGATACCTACTCCATCTAGTGAGGAATTCGTTGTAATTCCTAAACCCACCATTGTGATGGAGCACGTTGAGAATCCTATTGAGGGTGACAATGAAACTCCTGTGAGGAGTAAGAGACAGAGGGCTGTGATGTCTACTACACAACCTTCTTCTTATAGACGTTGTTGGGCCTCCAAGTGCAGAGGTTTGTAGGACAGTAGAAAATTTCCCTCAAGTGGATGACATAAGGTTTATCAATCCGTGGGAGGCGTAGGATGAAGATGGTCTATCTCAAACAACCCTGCAACCAAATAACAAAGTGTCTCTTGTGTCCCCAACACACCCAATACAATGGTAAATTGTATAGGTGCACTAGTTCGGCGAAGAGATGGTGATACAAGTGCAATATGGATAGTAGATATGAGTATTTGTAATATGAAAATATAAAAACAACAAGGTAACTAATGATAAAAGTGAGCACAAACGGTATTGCAATGCTAGGAAATAAGGCCTAGGGTTCATACTTTCACTAGTGCAAGTTCTCTCAACAATAATAACATAATTGGATCATATAACTATCCCTCAACATGCAACAAAGAGTTACTCCAAAGTCACTAATAGCGGAGAACAAACGAAGAGATTATGGTAGGGTACGAAACCACCTCAAAGTTATTCTTTCTGATCGATCTATCATAGAGTTCGTACTAGAATAACACCTTAAGACACACATCAACCAAAACCCTAATGTCACCTAGATACTCCAATGTCACCTCAAGTATCCGTGGGTATGATTATACGATATGCATCACACAATCTCAAAATCATCTATTCAACCAACACAAAAGTACTTCAAAGAGTGCCCCAAAGTTTCTACCGAAGAGTCAAGACGAAAACGTGTGCCAACCCCTATGCATAGGTTCATGGGTGGAACCCGCAAGTTGATCACCAAAACATACATCAAGTGAATCAATAGAATACCCCATTGTCACCACGGGTATCCCACGCAAGACATACATCAAGTGTTCTCAAATCCTTAAAGACTCAATCCGATAAGATAACTTCAAAGGGAAAACCCAATCCATTACAAGAGAGTAGAGGGGGAGAAACATCATAAGATCATACTATAATACCAAAGCTCGCGATACATCCAGATCGTACCACCTCAAGAATACGAGAGAGAGAGAGAGATCAAACACATAGCTACTGGTATATACCCTCAGCCCCGAGGGAGAACTACTCCCTCCTCGTCATGGAGAGCACCGAGATGATGAAGATGGCCATCGGAGAGGGCTTCCCCCTCCGGCAGGGTGCCGGAACGGGTCTAGATTGGTTTTCCGTGGCTACAGAGGCTTCTGGCGGTGGAACTCCCGATCTATTGTGCTCTTCGAAGTTTTTATGGTATATGGATATATATAGGAGGAAGAAGTACGTCGGTGGATCTCCGGGCTGTCCACGAGGAAGGGGGCGCGCCCAAGGGGTGAGCACGCCCCCCACCCTCGTGGGCAGTCCGGAACTCTTCTGGTCCATCTCCGATACTCCGTGGGATTTTTCTGGTCCAAAAATAAGTTCCGTGAAGTTTCATGTCAATTGGACTCCGTTTGATTTTCCTTTTCTGCGATACTCTAAAACAAGGAAAAAACAGAAACTGGCACTGGCACTGCGCTCTAGGTTAATAGGTTAGTCCCAAAAATCATATAAAATAGCATATAAATGCATATAAAACATCCAAAGTTGATAATATAATAGCATGGAACAATCAAAAATTATAGATACGTTAGAGACGTATCAGCATCCCCAAGCTTAATTCCTGCTCATCCTCTAGTAGGTAAATGATAAAAACAGAATTTTTTATGTGGAATGCTACCTAACATATTTATCCATGTAATTCTCTTTATTGTGGCAAGAATATTCAGATCCATAAGATTCAAGACAAAAGTTTAATATTGACATAAAAATAATAATACTTCAAGCATACTAACCAAGTAATTATGTCTTCTCAAAATAACATGGCCAAAGAAAGCTATCCCTACAAAACCATATAGTCTGACTATGCTCCATCTTCATCACACAAAATATTTAAATCATGCACAACCCCGATGACAAGCCAAGCAATTGTTTCATACTTTTGATGTTCTCAAACTTTTTCAATCTTCACGCAATACATGAGCGTGAGCCATGGACATAGCACTATAGGTGGAATAGAATGGTGGTTGTGGAGAAGACAAAAAGGAGAAGATAGTCTCACATCAACTAGGCATATCAACGGGATATGGAGATGCCCATCAATAGATATCAATGTGAGTGAGTAGGGATTGCCATGCAACGGATGCACTAGAGCTATAAGTATATGAAAGCTCAAAAAGAAACTAAGTGGGTGTACATCCAACTCGCTTGCTCACAAAGACCTAGGGCATTTTGAGGACTCTCATCATTGGAATATACAAGCCAAGTTCTATAATGAAAAATTCCCACCAGTATATGAAAGTGATATCATAGGAGACTCTCTATCATGAAGATCATGGTGCTACTTTGAAGCACAAGTGTGGTAAAAGAATAGTAGCATTGTCCCTTCTCTTTTTTTCATTCATTTTTTTGTTTTTTTTTGTTTTTTGGGGCCTTCTCTTTTTTTGCCTTTCTTTTTTTCTTTTTTTCGTCCAGATTCTCATCCCGACTTGTGGGGGAATCATAGTCTCCATCATCCTTTCCTCACTGGGACAATGCTTTAATAATGATGATCATCACACTTTTATTTACTTACAACTCAAGAATTACAACTCGATACTTACAACAAAATATAACTCTATATGAATGCCTCCGGCGGTGTACCGGGATGTGCAATGAATCAAGAGTGACATGTATGGAAGAATTATGAATGGTGGCTTTGCCACAAATACAATGTCAACTACATGATCATGCAAAGCAATATGACAATGATGGAGCGTGTCATAGTAAATGGAACGATGGAAAGTTGCATGGCAATATATCTCGGAATGGCTATGGAAATGCCATGATAGGTAGGTATGGTGGCTGTTTTGAGGAAGGTGTATGGTGGGTGTATGATACCGGCGAAAGGTGCGCGGTATTAGAGAGGCTAGCAATGGTGGAAGGGTGGGAGTTCGTATAATCCATGGACTCAACATTAGTCATAAAGAACTCACATACTTATTTCAAAAATCTATTAGTTATCGAAACAAAGTACTACGCGCATGCTCCTAGGGGGATAGATTGGTAGGAAAAGACCATCGCTCGTCCCCGGCCGCCACTCATAAGAAAGACAATCAATCAATAAATAATGCTCCGACTTCATCACATAACGGTTCACCATACGTGCATGCTACGGGAATCACAAACTTTAACACAAGTATTTCTCAAATTCACAACTACTCAACCTCAAGTATCACCCAAAACCCTAATTTCACCTAGATACTCCAATGTCACCTCAAGTATCCGTGGGTATGATTATACGATATCCATCACATAATCTTAGATTCATCTATTCAACCAACACAAAAGTACTTCAAAGAGTGCCCCAAAGTTTCTACCGGAGAGTCAAGACGAAAACGTGTGCCAACCCCTATGCATAGGTTCATGGGCGGAACCCGCAAGTTGATCGCCAAAACATACATCAAGTGAATCAATAGAATACCCCATTGTCACCACGGGTATCCCACGCAAGACATACATCAAGTGTTCTCAAATCCTTAAAGACTCAATCCGATAAGATAACTTCAAAGGGAAAACTGAATCCATTACAAGAGAGTAGAGGGGGAGAAACATCATAAGATCCAACTATAATAGAAAAGCTCACGATACATCAAGATCGTACCACCTCAAGAACACGCGCGCGAGAGAGAGAGATCAAACACATAGTACTGGTACATACCCTCAGCCCCGAGGGAGAACTACTCCCTCCTCGTCATGGAGAGCACCGGGATGATGAAGATGGCCACTGGAGAGGGCTTCCCCCTTCGGCAGGGTGCCGGAATGGGTCTAGATTGGTTTTTGGTGGCTACGGAGGCTTCTGGCGGCGGAATTCCCGATCTATTATGCTCTCCAAAGTTTTTAGGGTATATGGATATATATAGGAGGAAGAAGTACGTCGGTGAATCTCCAGGATGTCCACGAGGCAGGGGGGCGCGCCCAGGGTGGGTGGGCGCGCCCCCCACTCTGGTGGGCAGCCCGGGACTCTTCTGGTCCATCTCCGATACTTCATGGACTTCTTCTGGTCCAAAAATAAATTCCGTGAAGTTTCAGGTCAATTGGACTCCGTTTGATTTTCCTTTTCTGCGATACTCTAAAACAAGGAAAAAATAGAAACTGGCACTGGGCTCTAGGTTAATAGGTTAGTCCCGAAAATCATATAAAATAGCATATAAATGCATATAAAACATCCAAAGTTGATAATATAATAGCATGGAACAATAAAAAATTATAGATACGTTGGAGACGTATCAGGCTGCAAAGTCCTTTGGTGATGATTTCATTGTGTACCTTGTGGATGACACATCCAGGACTATTTCAGAAGCCTATGCATCTCTTGATACTGACTACTGGAAGGAAGTTGTTCGTAGCGAGATGGATTCCATCTTAGCTAACGTAACCTGGGAGATCACTGACCGTCCTTATGGGTGCAAACCTGTAGAATGTAAGTGGGTGTTCAAGAAGAAGCTTAGACCTGATGGTACGATCAAAAAGTACAAGGCACGGCTTGTGGCTAAGGGTTATACCCAGAAAGAAGGTGAAGACTTCTTTGATACTTACTCACCCGTGGCTAGACTGACCACAATTCGGGTGCTACTATCACTGGCTGCCTCACATGGTCTTCTTGTTCATCAAATGAACGTTAAGACGGCTTTCCTCAATGGAGAGTTGAAGGAGGAAATTTACATGGATCAGCCAGATGGTTTTGTAGTACCTGGTCAGGAAGGAAAAATGTGCAAGTTATTAAAGTCTTTATATGGCCTTAAACAAGCTCCTAAGAAGTGGCATGAGAAGTTAGAAAAAACATTAACTGCTGCCGGCTTTGTAGTAAACCATGGTGACAAGTGTGTGTACTATCGCCATGGTGGAGGTGAAGAAATTATTCCTTGTCTGTATGTTGACGACATATTGGTCTTTGAAACCAAACTTGATTTAATCAAGGAGGTTAAGGATTTCTTATCTCACTGTTTTGAGATGAAGGATCTAGGAGTAGCTGATGTTATCTTAAACATCAAGCTGTTGAGAGATGAGAATGGTGGTGACGGTGTCCTGGACTAGGGGGTACTCACCACGTCGTCTCCCGATCTATTAGATTAGGCCGAGGACCCCCGTGGCCGTATACTCATGGGCCAGTTCGGACGGCTACCGCATACAAGTCAGATTCCACAAGACTTGGCGATCAAGACAAGGACTTCTCCCCACCGGCGTATTCGGCTAGGACTCTTGTTATCCTAGGCCTCCGGTGCATTATATAAACCGAGGCCAGGCTAGTCGATAGATATACAACATACAACAATCATACCATAGGCTAGCTTCTAGGGTTTAGCCTCCTTGATCTCGTGGTAGATCTACTCTTGTACTACCCATATCATCAATATTAATCAAGCAGGAGTAGGGTATTACCTCCATCGAGAGGGCCCGAACCTGGGTAAAAAACATCGTGTCCCTTGTCTCCTGTTACCATCCGGCCTAGACGCACAGTTCGGGACCCCCTACCCGAGATCCGCCGGTTTTGACACCGTCATTGGTGCTTTCATTGAGAGTTTCGTTGTGTGATCGACAAAAGGATCGATGGCTCGCCTGCAGATCAACTGCGACTTTGGCATCTTCGTTACCAGCTCGACTGGTCATCTTGGTTCGACCAAGAATTGCACCCCGTGTTCGTATCACCATGTTCGGACGAGGGCCTTCATCAAACATCAACTCCGATCTCTATCAAGATCACGGAGGAATCATCCATGGAGCTCGGGGGCTTAACGTCAACATTGCCCTCAAGCGATCGTGCTGTTTTTCTGGACAGCGAACTCGTATCTGCTACCACCACCTCCTCGAGTATCTCTTTGACGATCTCTTTGGTGGAATTGTGCGGAATTGAGTCTACAACAATTCTGGAAAATTTCGTTGAGTTCCGATGGAGGAATCTCTGGCAATCCACGATATATCGGAGCCCTGTCAAATCTGGACGGGAATTTGGATGCGTTTAGGGTGTGGTGTCCAGCTTTTAGCTCGGACGTCCTTTGGAAGATCCAACCGTTGACCGGCTGCGGAATTCCTGTATCTACCACCTCTCAAAATTTCAGCTCGATCCAACCGTCCAAACTCCGGAAACCTTCCGATTAGTCATCACTTTTCGGATCTGTTTTCTGTGCGAAAATGAATCCGACCCGATTTCATATTTTCTATGAACGGGATTTCGGACATCTCTTTTGAAGGAAGTTTTGTATGGGGTATTGTGTTTTGTTCCCGAACACATCCCACTAACTTTAAGATCTTTTGAACATGATTTTCAACATCATGCTGGTGTCAAACCAGTCCGGCAATATTACTCCACGGCTGCCAACTTGCGCTAAGACACGGCGTCACTTTGTTGAGCCGAGCTCAACTTCTTCGGATCATCATCTCGGCAAGCCGAACAAGAGTCCGGCATCGCGAAGGATAAATCATCACCAACATCGCCGCCCCACGGATTATACGGAGTGGGCATACCGGCATCGCCGCACGGTTGCTTCATCAAGCCGGCATCGACCACGTCACGACCTGCATCGACAGGGCCACACTATTGCTTCTTCAAGCTAGTGTCCATCCCGCCGACCTACTTTGACATCTCGGCTGGACCGGGGGCTTCGCCGTCTCTTCATCAACCTACTCCGGGCACTTCGGCGTCACTAGCCGACCAGCTCCGTCACGTTAGCTAGGCCGAGGACTTTGCCTCGGCGAGCCAACCTTTATCAGCATTGCCATGCCGTCGTTTTATCGCTCATCAGGCAATGGGTGTGCGGATCGAGTCCCAATTTTGGGAATCACCTTCCTTCGGATTGCTACAATAAATAAACTAGGTGCTATCAATCCCTAATATTTTTGCTTGTTTGGGTTCATTTTTCCCAAGGAATTATTACTCTGATTTGTCCATCATATGTACACAGGTCTATCAAATGGTAGCCGCATTCACAATAGTCGCATGGTGGTTCGGTCAATTTACGTACATAGTCCGGCTAACGCCGCATCCGGAGCTCGGACCGACCTGCAAATTCAGGCTTTGCCACGCCTTTACCGCATCACGCCGACGCCCTGCATCGACATTGACTTCGGCGCCAGGCCATATTTCTTTTATTACTCACTTTGCATAAATTATTTATTATGCAACGATTTTTTTAAATTATCATTATTACTACTATCTCCGGTTTGCACTATTTTTTGTGCACAGGAAAATGATCCGGGGATTTCGGCGTCACTCTGCCGGTCTGCATTGACCGTGCTATGTCATCACTTCGGCGTGTCGAGCTCTCCGCGCCGCCACCTCGGGACCGGCTTGAGGGATGGAACCTTGCCCCGCATCAAGCTCGGACCGCGTCATCAATACCGAACACATTAACCAGCTAAGTCGCTTTCATGCTCAAAGTTTTAATTTCTAACTTGTGTTAGGTTCGACCAAGCATTATACTTTTTGGAAAAAAGTTGCTTGTAAAAATTTCCTTGTCCAAACTTTATTTGTGACGCATAAATTCAAATACCCAATTCATTTGGGGGCTTCCTTCATGAAGCTTTTCCTCTTGCATATGATTATACTTGTACGGCTTCGTTCCTTGTTCGTGTATTACGCCACAATATGCACCATATTGACTTAAGCGATTTGCAAGCTGGGTTGCCTCGCTCCTGTGTTTACCCCTACGTTCCCGATTGTTCGGCTAGGGAGTAAAGGGAGCACCTCTGCGATTGTCACGATCGGGTCGCCCGAGCCGGACCTCAGACTGGGTGAAGCCGAAAGCTAGCGCTCTTATAGTTTTCAATGATGGTCGACACACAACAGAACTCATGAGTACAAAAAATCTATTGCACAAGTCTCATAATAACAATGAGCACCGAAGAAAGGTATCGGTTGGGGTACTATTTTCTTCGAAGATGCTTCTTACACTTCACGATAATATAGCATAAGTTCCCAGAGCGCGCTTTGTCTGTTGCAGCCTTATGGCCTGATTGCCTGGTTATTGGAAACACCATCGATATTCTCGACCGATGGAGTACATAACACTTTTCGGTCCTTTACCGAAGAGGGAGAAGCTGACGGTCGGTTAAGACGCGTTTAAAGTTCGGTTGAACATAGATATGATATAAGTACTTCGGTACATGCAATCATTCTTCTACCCAAGTCACTTGGGGGCTCTTAAAATTTCTATGAGCTATTTTATAGTAAATGTGTTTTCTTCTTGGTCGTTGCAAAGTCTTTTTCTATCGCTCCTTTTTCGACGTGAGTGTGTGGTCAATAGCCAGATAACCCATTTTCTCGCTAGCGACCGCTCGAGTTTAGTTCGCTAAACTGGTCTAAGGAGAAGCACTCCACCTTCGGGATAGGAGGCTGCAGCCGTAGGCTGACCCGCTTGAAGTCTTGAGATCGGATGTGTAATGTTAAAGCACGACAGAAGCACTCTTTTTTTTCTAGGACCAATTTTCGGATTGGCACCGAACACTTGATATTGTTCGGACGTCATGTTTTTACTGACGTTTCTTGGTTTTCCAAGATTTTTGGCACTTTTAAACTATTTGTGCTTTTCCAGCATCAGTCTCGCAGTGCAACGCCGGACACCTTTAGGGATTCGGCAAAAACATTCTCAGATATTGTTATATACGCATCGGTTTCGAATTGTGTCTTCGGTCAATAGTTGGGTTGCCCGGCTCCTGCACTTGCTTCCTACGTTCCGTTTTGTTCAGCTAGGCGTGCAAAGGGAGAACCACTGCAATTGTGCTTCCAGCTCACATGGTTAAGCACCTCAGTGGAGAAAGCCGAAAACTGACTGTCACAATAAGCGTAAACCGGTCAGCGATCCGATGACTGTGTTAAATAATGGGCCACTCATAACAATGGCCGAAGTGTTTACGGCTTGACCTCGACTGTCGCCGAACACTACCGGGGGCTATTAACTAGCCTCCCAAACTAAATCCTCGATATTTTGCTCTTACATAGGAGCTGAGGTTTCATGATCATGCTTAGTATGACAACCCAAAGAAAGGAACCGATAGCGGGACTATTTTCTTTGGAAGACATTTCTTGTGTTAAACAGTAATATAACATATCTCTCTGCGTACCTTTGTTTATACAACTGTGTGGCCAGATTGCCTTGTTTGTCGTAAATCTTTGCCCTCATAAAGGATTTATAAAGTAGGACAAACACTTCTCGGCTACTGGCTGAGGAGGTGGAAGCCGATGGTCGGTCAACAAAGTTTTGTACAATGCGGATCCGAGCATTAATGACATAAAGTACTTGGATACAGAGTCATTACACATAATTTGTGATTTTACTATGGATATCGATTCTTAATTCGGCCACCCGTGCCCGCATTAAGGCTCGGGGGCTATTGGGCTTCGGGCTTATTATTTACAAATATTAAAGGGGCACATCGATCCCCTGATCTGGTGTTGCCACCCGACCAGTGTCTCGGGGGCTACTGCATTGCTTGTCCAATGCAGAAAATTTTATGTGCAATATAGTTTCCGAGGAGATTTTGATCCTCAGGTTGGTCGGCCGCACCCAACCTGAGTCTCGAGGACTGAGCACGCCACTTTTAGTGTCCCGAGGTATTTTGCCGAGCTTGGACTTGATCCTCAGGCCGATTTTGCAAATCAACCCGAGTCTCAGCGGCTACTTGGATCAGCGGTCTTATGTCATCCTTCATGTGCATCTCGGGTTTTAGACCGGTACACACCTTGAGGGCTACTGGCTATATATCTCGGCAGAGAATAAATTGCACCAATAAAAAATATTGACAAAAAATCGGCCCATAGTCGGGGTGGTGCACCACCTCGGAAGCAGTCCGGCATAAAGCTCGGGCGCTAGTGGCTGCCTCCATAGAGGGCATTTCCGGCATTAAGCTCGGCTAAACTCCTTCAACTTTTTTGAACCAAGGTGATATGACACCTCGGATATAGTCCGGCATTGGAGCCTGGACACAGTCCGGCGTTGGAGCTCGGATATATTTCGGCGTTGGAGCTCGGATATACAGTCCGGCGTTGGAGCTCGGATACATAGTCCGGCGTTGGAGCTCGGATACATTCCGGCGCTAGAGCTGGGAAGCTGTCCGGTGTTGGTGCTCGGCTGCAAAAGATACCTCGAATGCAGTCTGGCGTTGGAGCTCGGACGCAAGAGGACCCTGCCTCCCGGGAACAACTTCAAACCCAAGGTGTGGCATAAAAATAAACAAGGCATTGATAAAGGCCGGAAACTTAAAGGGGCTCCTCGGATACCCGATGTGTAAACTCGTCGAATGCATTTCGGCGATCCTCAAGATCGAAGATAAAGAAGATTTGTTGAACCAGTTTTCAAGACCGGCAACCGAAGATGAAGAACAGTTCGGAAGAATCGAGGAGCGTCCCTAACTTGAAGACCGGTTCAGGGGGCTACTGACGGTGTCCTGGACTAGGGGGTACTCACCACGTCGTCTCCCGATCTATTAGATTGGGCCGAGGACCCCGTGGCCGTATACTCATGGGCCAGTTCGGACGGCTACCGCATACAAGGAAGATTCCACAAGACTTGGCGATCAAAACAAGGACTTCTCCCCACCAGCGTATTCGGCTAGGACTCTTGTTATCCTAGGCCTCCGGTGCATTATATAAACCGAGGCCAGGCTAGTCGATAGATATACAACATACAACAATCATACCATAGGCTAGCTTCTAGGGTTTAGCCTCCTTGATCTCGTGGTAGATCTACTCTTGTACTACCCATATCATCAATATTAATCAAGCGGGAGTAGGGTATTACCTCCATCGAGAGGGCCCGAACCTGGGTAAAAAACATCGTGTCCCTTGTCTCCTGTTACCATCCGGCCTAGACGCACAGTTCGGGACCCCCTACCCGAGATCCGCCGGTTTTGACACCGACAGGTGGGATCACACTGCTTCAGTCTCACTATGTGGAAAAGGTCTTGGGTCATTTTGGGTATAGCGACTGCACGCCTTCTCCAACTCCATATGATGCTAGTGTGTTGCTTCGAAAGAATCGACGAATTGCTAGAGATCAACTGAGGTATTCTCAGATTATTGCTCGCTTATGTATTTGGCGAGTGCCACGAGGCCTGACATCTCGTTTGCTGTGAGAAAGCTGAGTCGGTTTGTGTCAAAACCGGGAGATGATCATTGGCATGCGCTTGAGAGAGTTATGCGCTATTTGAAAGGCACCGCGAGCTATGGGATTCACTACACCGGGTATCCAAGGGTACTGGAGGGTTATAGTGACTCAAACTGGATATCTGATGCTGCTGAGATTAAGGCCACAAGTGGTTATGTTTTTACACTTGGTGGTGGCGCTGTTTCCTGAAAATCTTGCAAGCAGACCATCTTAACGAGGTCAACTATGGAAGCAGAACTCACAGCATTAGACACTGCCACTGTTGAAGCAGAGTGACTTTGTGAGATCTTGATGGACTTACCTATGGTTGAAAAACCAATACCCCCTATCCTGATGAACTGTGATAATCAAACTGTGATCATCAAGATAAACAGTTCTAAGGACAATATGAAGTCCTCAAGGCATGTGAAGAGGAGACTAAAATCTGTCAGAAAATTGAGGAACTCCGAAGTTATTACGTTGGATTATATCCAAACGTCGAAAATTTGGCAGATCCCTTCACGAAGGGTCTATCACGTGATGTGATAGATAATGCGTCAATGGAGATGGGTCTGAGACCCAGCGCATGAGTTATCCATAGTGGTAACCCACTTATGTGATCGGAGATCCCGTGAAGTAGAAGTGGGAGACAAGCTGTTGGTTAGCTGGGAGGAGAGTATCCCTATATTAACTATCCCACTCTGTGAAGATGCAATACTCTTCTGATCTACATGGCAGGTTGATACTTATCTTAATGTGTTCCAAGTGGCTTATTCGGGTAAGCAGAGATGTTGTCCTGCAGAACATCTTCTGAGGAATACACCTATATGAATTTGACTGTTAACGTCGTAGTATGTGAGAATTGGGTGTTCTCTAATAAATTCATGAAAAGGCCCTGGAGTACGACGTATATGCTCCACCCGCGGGGAAGCCTTGCGGCAACCCATTATCGGTCAAGAATTTGTGTGAAACTAATCTCGGAGAAAACTTGTAGTTCAAGGCATAGTCCACTATTCAAGTTGTGATCTAGTGTAGCATAAATCTCTAAGTGGAAGTTCAACTTCACAATCTTCACTAAGCACCGGTATATAAACAATGTTTTGGAACCAAATGGTGAGATGTGCCAATGAGACTTTGTGAGGGATTGTTGGAATTTTCTAGTGGGCATTTGGCCCAAAGCCCAACTAAAATTCTGAAATTCTCTTGGCCCATTCATGCACACATGTGAGTAGAGTGAGTGAGGCTAAAGTTTAGTCCCACCTCATAAGTTGAGAGAGAGTTGCACATCTTTATAAGGTGAGCTCTTCTACCACTTGTATGAGCATGAGAAGAGGAGACCTACACGCGCGCTCCTCCTCCTCGCTCGCCTCGCCACGCCACGCCTTGCCACGACGCGGCGCGGCACGACACGGCACGGGTTACGGGATTGAGCCGAGCCGAGGACAGAGCTATGCACGTTGTCTATATTTTTGCTGCTCGGGAAAAATTAATGAAACATTGATTAATAATTAACGGACGCATTAGTTACTGAACCGTTTCCAATTCTTTTGGATCGTGACGACTCGGACATGGGGTTTACTCCCACGACCTACCCGACCCGCACTATATAGTCAGGCAGACGTCTACCCTAGCCGCCGCCGCTTCGTATGGTTTCTCACCGCTGTTCCAGATCATTGCGCCTCCAAGAAATTCTTCTCCATCCCTCCTTTCGGCGTGCATCGGGAGAAGGGACAGCAGGCCTCCGGAACCCCGCCTCTCGTGATCCTGTACGGTAGAGGGGCGATCAGATTTTTGGGGAGCGCACTAGCGCGACTGCTGGCAGCGACGACTTCACGAACGATGACTTCTTCCCTGACCTCGGCAACCTCATCCTCGACGACATGGGCGACAACGTCAATGCCGGCGGTGCTGTTCCCGCTGCACCGTATGTGATTCTATCCTTCCTGTGTGAGATCGTGGTAGAATTCATATTTTTAGTATGTGCCCTAGATGTGATCTGCTCATCTACTATGCTAGTTCGCATGATTAGTTCAATCTCTGCTACTGTAGTCATGATTTATCTTTTGTTTATTTGGATTAAATCTCGTAGTAATTTGCTCATATTTCCAACAGATGACAGTTGTGTGAGGCATGCGGGGCCGGGGGAGAAATGGCCCTGCGACGCCAACACTTCCCTCTCTCGCTGGAGAGATGCTAGACACACGGAGTTACCACAGGGCGTTTATGGGGTGGTTAATAGTGATTGGTTGAAATTTGATTAAGTGAGGCGGGGCCCCCAGTGAAAATCAGGGGGGCCAATTAGAGAAGAGCAAGCAGCAGGGTCCGTGAAAGTCCGTCGTGGGAGCCCCGTGTGTGTAGTATTATCGCTCTCGCTGCCTCCGTCGCCGGTCCCTCCAGGCGACGTTCTAAGGCTTGCAGGACGAAGCCGAGGACGGGACGCCGATGGACGATGCGGACGCAGCCTCTGTCACGGTGGTCTGGGACGGGCTGTACGTCATCTAGGACGGCAGATCAAGACCGGCAGCGAGGATGGAGAGCAAGGGTGGCGGACGGCGAGGGCTTGGACGAGGCAAAGGTTGAAGGGGGCGGGAGGAGGAGAAAGGGTTTGGTGGATTTGCTACAATTTGTGGTGGGGTAGGCCCGTCATGTCTGACGTGGTGGATGCGCCCAAGCGCGCACATGCCTCCCTACATCCGTCTCATATTTAGGATGGATATGAGGGGTGCCGATCAGCCCGGGCATTTGAGACCCGTTTGAAGCACCCGTCTGGATTGCTTTTTTTGACCGGTCAGTGACTGAGCCGTCCGCCCGGGAGTTTGAGGTGGGTTTGGGGCGCCCCGCTATAGACACTCTAACAAATTGGAAACCCTCAATCTCGAAACTCGATGACCCTCGAAACCGTAACGAAGTACACGATGGAGGGTGAGTGGGATGGAAATGTGGGGGTTGGTATACGCGCGAGAAGAAGAGCCACTCGAGGAGACAGTAGCACCCAACGCCTGTGAAGAGGAGGGACGACGCTGGCACGCGCTTAAGCAAGCACCGCCAGCTTCCGCTAGATCTCCTCCATCTGCTTCGACACCATGGAAAGGGAATCTCTGGCTCGCGGCGGCCGGCCTACTTCGGAGGCTGGTGGTTTGTTTGGTCTGGTGGGATCGAGCCACCGGAGAATGTTTCTCTGGGAAATGATTCCCCTCAACAAACGGGGCTCGGCCGCATCGGTTGCTCGAATGTGCTAGTGCTGCTGCGACACGGCGGCGTTTCTGAAACATAATATGTGTTACAAAAATTACGCATATTTGCAATATGATCTTTATTGCAAAAAAAATCTTCAACATGACATTTATTGCAAGGTTTCATCAACACAACATCTATTGGAAAGATTCCACAACATGAACTCTGTTGCAATCATGGAGGGCGATGCTCGACCGCTCGATCAGGCCGCCGACGTCTTTCAACCCGGCTGATCTTTTAAAAAGATAAACCCACCAACACGTAGCACACCCCTGTAATATTATATATGAAGTCTCTGTTAAAAAGGAATACCAAATCTGTTAAAACTATTTTCTTATTTGTTATGCTAAGCTGCCATGTTTATATAACCAAAATTACCTTCACTAATGAATGGCTATGATTGAATTCTTCTCTTACCCTGTGAGAGGCAAGTGAGACGGGGCATGGTAAAAGAGTTGTCTTTGAACTTTGAACCTGAACTTGGAGATTCGATTTGATTTGCTCAACCTTCAAACCAGTGTTAGAAGTAGTTGTACCAATATCTTAACCACGGGATCAGCGTGACAAGCAAATTAGAAGAAAGATCCAGCTTATCATCACTCAAATGATTGTGTACCTCATCAGGATGTTTTGCAAACTGATTTGAGTTTTTATAACGTCCATAGTGCTAAATATAAGTAGATATAAAGCCACAAAAATATATATTATAAGTGGATACAAAGGGCTAAAAGTACAAGTAATACAAGTTCAACTATCTACCATCCGGTGGTGAACCAGTAAGGTGGTTTACACTGTATTGTTCCTCTAACTTTGGATCTTCTCCTTTGTTCCTAAAGTAAGCAGGCTTCTTTGGGTCAGGCAAGCTTGTGCTCTCATTCATGAGCAACGAGATAGCATCCGAGATTGTAGGGCGATCGACTGCGTCGTCTTGTACGCACATTAACCCGACATTAATGAATCTCATAATCTCCATATTTGGATGCTTAACATCTAAGCAAGGGTCAATGAGCTCACACCAATTTTCTCTTGTCCATAATAGCCAAACCTGAAAACGTACGGGTGACGGTAACACTCTAGAGTGTTAGCCGGAGTGGAAACAATATTCGCACACTGATATGACGGAGATACAAAAACATATAATTATTTAATCGGTTTGTTAATTATCTCTACTACTTACATAAAGACTGTAAGGTTTTGTGTTGCACTTTTTTTTCCTACCACTCCTTTGTCCAACCTTCTCCTATGATAATCATTCACCTTAATTTACTTACCTACTGAATCAATTCCACTTTAATTTAATTGCTAAACTTCTCAACAAAATATAAGGTAAATCACAACATGATTTGATAAAAAATTATTTACACAATCACATTAATATGAGAAGGTAAATCATAAACTATCGTATTAGAATATTTATACCCCGTTGCAACGCACGTGCATTGTCCTAGTTTTGAGAAAAATACATCACTGAATGATGACAAGTATATATATCAAACGAGACGACCATGTTACTCACATATCCAAGAAGATTGCCGCTGTTCCCAGTTTGGTGGAATCCATTGTTTCTTTTACCAGAGATGATCTCCAATAGCAACACTCCAAAGCTGAATACATCCGACTTGATTGAGAATTGTCCCTCCGAGGCATACTCAGGAGCCATATAACCACTAGATGGAGAAAATGGCTTCGAGTTAGCGAAGTCTACTTAGGTAAAGTAATCAATGATGTTCATTAATTGTTACGACTAAGTTTTGAATTTGAGATATCTCTATGATCTTACTGTGTTCCCACAACTCTGCTTGTATTAGCATGGCTTTCATTCGATCCAAATATTCGGGCAAGGCCAAAATCTGATATCCTCGGATTCATATTTTCATCCAATAGAATGTTGCTCGCTTTCAAGTCCCTATGTATTACCCTCAAACGTGAGTGTTTGTGGAGGTAGAGTAATCCTTGAGCCACCCCTTCAATTATATGGCGCCTCCTGTTCCAGTTTAACAATGCTCCTCTTGTCGTATCTACACACATATATATATATGACAAAAAAATCCTTTCAGAAGGAGTAGTACCTAAAGGTAGAGTGAGATGGAAACTACTTAAATGGATATTAATATTATGGATATAACTTGCCAAATATGAAGAAGTCTAAGCTTTTATTGGACATGTATTCATATATCAGAATCTTCTCTTCTCCTTCAATGCAGTACCCCAAGAGTCTCACCAAGTTGGTGTGTTGAAGCTTCGCAATAAGATGAATCTCAGTCTTAAACTCATTTAGTCCTTGCCCTGAATGTTGAGCTAGTCTTTTGACCGCTATCTCAAGTCCATTTGGTAGTTGTCCCTGCATAGTTCCATGGGTTCAAGAATAAAAGGGCATAAGCTTATGTTGTCAACTCATTTTCTTACCACACACGCTTGATATTTATCTATAACTAACTAGGGATGCAATTAAATCGGTTTTGTCAGTCCGACAATTAACTCGCTCCCTCGGTTTTACTATATATTATTGTTTGTTCTAAACTACTTGATATTTCATTTAAAAAATTACATTGCTCATTGAGGAAATCAAGAATGTAGTTATTATGTTGTTTTGGTACTAAGACAAATAATACGAACATGGTTAAATAATTACGATACATTATTTCATATCATATTCATGGTTGTGTCATTTTTTGTTTATGATTTTAGTGTTTGTTAAGTACTATTCCTTGTGTTATTGATCAGGGCAACAATCACCTTCACGGGTTCTTTATTTGTAACAAGTTGATATTTTTCTAGAAAGTAAGTTAACTTTAGTCGTCCATTGATAATGGGTAACTATCCTTATAAGTACTATGTTTCTAGAAAGTTATGGGTTTAAAAGGGTGTTACATCTTGGTCGTCATTAATGAAAAAATGTTAGCCCTATGGCAATCTACTTAAAATAACTTATGGGCTATTTTTAAATAAGGAAGATTCAAATATAATATACATGTCGAATATATTAATGATTAAATACTCTCATATACTTGTTGAAAGTCGAACTTTCACTATGCCATTGAGATTATGCTGGTTGGATTGTATTTTTTCTATTTTGTGCTTTTATACTTAAGGTGAGTAAAATATTGCTTGTTTCTTTATTTAAGCTTTGTTTGGTTGTTTTTTATTTTCATTTCTAATTCGTATGGCAATATTAGTAAATGATCTATTGTATGATTTCCTCTTTAGGCCTCATATCTAACATTGATCCTTCCATAATACGAAATCAAATTCATTAATTATCTTATTGACTGGTAAGGTGTAGTCTCTTATTCCCGCAAAAAAGTGTGTAGTATATTACTTTTCATGGAAATAGAAATATCAACTAATGTATTTTTCTAAATGCATGGTTTAAAGTATTCTACCGTTATTCCTAAGTTGGAATAAAAAGAAACATTTCAAGCTCATTCTCTTCTAATCTGGAAAAAGTTTTTTCAAAATGTATGTCAGGTTGAGGTGAACCACGTCAGAAATCTTAAATGGATTACACTAATATCAAGTTGACACCAAGTACACTTGGCCTCCAGAACACACGACATGAAGATCCATCAGGAAGGATTTCTTTGGGTAGCGATATAAGACCAAGTACATAGATCCATAGTCACGAGGAAGTCGTGTAAAGTCAAAACATAAGTTGGAACCTCAAAGGGCGTATAAGCTCATAATTGTGTGATCCTGCCTCGAGGTTCCCCTAATGCATTTATATAGATCGAGTTGTGGTGGGGTTCATATGGTTGCGTTGGTTGTACAAGAGAAAAAGTTCATGCTAAATTGCTACCCAACTAGTATGTCGATGTTGGAAATATGCCCCAGAGGCAATAATACTTGTACTATTATATTTTCCTATTCATAGTTAAGAGTTTGTATTTCATGTTATAACTGCTATGATCCTGGAATATGCGATTCAATGGAAAACTCATATACATGTGTGGAATGATAAACGGCAAACAATAGGTTCCCGGTCTCGCCACTAAGACTGGTTCAAGTGTTGTTGGTGATCATGTTTTTCGGATCTTAGTATATCGTTAAGTGTAACGATAGTCCTAAAATAACATTGAGGGTATGACGTTAGAAGAACGATCATATTGAATCAACCCAATACTTGTCTATTATATTTTGTGATTATATCGTCTAAAATCATTTGTTATAACATGGAGTTTTAGCATGTGTTTTAGTACCTTAGACCATGCGAGTGTCTCGGTCACTTCCTACCAGACGGTGGGCTTCGGTGTTGCTCAAACATCATCTGTAACAAGGTGATCATAAGGACAACTTTTAGGCTCACCGGAAAGTTTGACAAGTGACCAGATAGCTCGAAAGTGGGATTTGCTCCTCCGACAATGGAGATATATTCTTAGGGCCCTCTTGATGTGACGGCATCCATCATCGTCTGGCCAGACACAGATGACTATGTCACGGGGATGCCAGAACACGTCAAAGAAGAACAAAACCGGTAAAGGAAGCAACGGTATAGTGTGCATGGTGATGACTCAGGAGGATACTGATGCACACCAGGTTTTGTAAAGTATCACGGAGCAAATGTAACATCAAATGATAACCAAAGGTTCACTTGAATATCATTCGTGTAATCATAGGGACCGATATGGATGTCCACGGTTCCGCTATCGGTCATTGAACGAAGGGGTTTCGTTCATTTCTATGGTTCACCGAACCTATGGGGTCACAACCTTAAGGTAATCACGGTCTGCTGAGTGTTAATGGGATGGGAGTGATGAGAATATATTTGTGGAATTGTTTCATTAATGTTCAAAATAGTTTCGAAAGGTTCTGGAAGCGTTTCGGGGTCACCGGAAGGGTTTTGATGGATATAGGGTAGTGCTGCGTATTACCAACACACACACACACACACATATAGGTGGAAAATGTTTTCGGGGATGTTAAATTGTATATATAATGCTCTGAAAATGTTTAGAATAAATATAATTAAATATAATTTAATATCAATGAGCCTAATAAGGCCAAGAGGTGGAAGGAAACTTGGGCCCAAAAGGCCCAAGTGGGAAAGTGCCTCTAGTTGGACGCCCCAAGGAGGGTTTCCCTCCTTCGTGGCAGCCCTCACTCTCCCCTCTAACCTTATATATAGTGGAGGTTTGGTGTCCAATTGAAATATACAAGTTTTGGAGCCTCCTCTAGTTGATCTAGTTCTAGTTCTTGTTGGTCCTAGTTAACTAATTAGAGCTAGCCCTAGCCACCTCTAATCCTCATAGTTAGAAGTTATGTGTGGTTCTAATCTCCTTTCTCTAATTCTGCGGCGATGATTAGCTCTAGACTGTGAAGCGCTGCCAGATCGTGAAGACCATATGCTTGCAATCATGTATAGAGGTTGTGCTTTCAGTCTTCCGTTCGAGGGATCATTCGAGGGCGGTTCGCGGGATCATCATCGATGTTTGAGACACTCCAAGTACGATATACATCGACTCATCTACTTCCGCTGCAATCCCGAAGTTGATAACTATCGTTGATCCAAACCCGTTATGCATCTTCATATAGTTCTTGGGTGATTGTGGGGTGATTTTTTTCGTTTTCTACTACATTTCCCAACAGTCGATTCCCACATATCCCTCAAGGATTCCTTATTATCTCTAGGAAAAGAAGACCCCCCAGTTAGGTGGTGTTCTTGAGTTGGTTCCTGGCTTGTATTCCTTTCATCCCGTAAGGGTCCTTCTAATTGGATTCCCCTAGCACTCAGTTTATTAGGTGATTTTACTTATCGTGGACAAGCTAGTCAAGCACAAGGTCAAGTGCTAGTCAAGAAATCAATGATGTAGACAACCAAATTTGTTACAAAACAAGGGAAATGATACCCAAATGTTTATGATGAAGTGATTAATGACGTACATCAATAATATCAAGTATTCACCATCGCCGCTGATACCGTAGTGAAAAAAGTTATCAAATAGAAAATCCTCTAGGAAGGGAACTATGTGGAAATTAAGATTGCAGTTGTTGCCTCGCTGGGCCTAACTGTTGAAGGCTAAATCTTGTACTTTTTTATCTAGATAAAACTCCAAGGAAATTCTGAGGAATGCTTGAATGAGGAAACGTCACATAATCACCGTTGTTGCCAGGTACAAGCAACGATGTTTAGACCTAGAGTTTTCACCCAAGAGATTGAGACCAGTATTAAAGGGCACCATGTAGTATCTAATCCAACCAACTATTGATGAATCTACATCTTTCATGAAAAGTGGATTATTTGTGCCCATGAACTTTCCATTCTTTTTAGTATGTGCACACACCTCACATGTAAATATACCTCCCCCCTACAAAGAAATATTGATTGATGGAGTCAATAGATGAAGATCTTCGTTTACCAATGGTTGCTTGACCTTTTATTCCATGAAATTAAGATATGGTTTAGAGTGCCATTCTAGTCCAATGATTGGGTGCTTGGCATAGAGTGAGTGGAGCCTAATAGGAATGTTGAATGCTCCCTCAGTGAAGGAGCTCTATTAGAGAAAACTGGGACTAGAAAGAGGGAATACCATTCAGGCCATGTAAGGCCAATACTGAGATTCCTCGATCTAGAACAAACTCCCAACATGTAAGAATCTTCCTTGAAAACAAAAACGAAGTTATCATGTTATTTCTCCCCCACTTGCCAAGCCAATGTTCACATGCCTCCATGGCCTGACAACACCAAAAGTGAACCAAACGTCCATTTTGTCAACTTTATGCTATGAACCTCAAAAAATCAAACTCCACTAGGAGTTGTTAAAGTCTAAGTCATCTGTCCAGCTAATAAAAAAATTAGTTAGCACCCCTATCATAAAAAAGTTGATTATGGGGAAAAAGTCGCCATTGGGAAAGCTAATTAAGTATGAGGGCAGGTAAGCACCGACCATGGAATCAAGGTCCGGGTACTCTGACGCAAGCTTCCATGTCATAGACACCCAAGAGACACCACTCATATATATAATACTAACCTTTTGAATAATCAACAAGCGTTCTATGGTTCCTCATTCAAACCTAACGATAGAGGAAAATGAGCTTTTAGATGAGTAGCCACTATGAGGCGACACTAGCTCACCATGGAAAATCCATGACTAGACTTGAGGACAACAATTTCCCATGTCTTTGATACTGTCGAATGGCGGGTCATCACTAATGCCACCCATGTGTGAGACACTCTTGTTTCTCATTTACCGCCACCACCATAAGCAAAGGATGACACCTTCCTCTCAAACCTCTGCAAAAGACGAAGCCCCACCACTACCAATGACACCGAGAGGACACATGTTGGAAGCAAGGTTCAAAATATCGTATATCGGGTTCGTATTGGTTTGGCTTCAACATATTGGATGTCGGATATCGGGTGATATCGGATGATATGTAGATATGTCGGAGGAAATATATCTATATGTTTCCCAATATTCTTGTTCAAAAATGTCTTTTTTGTAAGAAAAAATGTATGGTGTCAACGCTCTAGCATAACAAATTTAAATTTTGAGTTTATGAGTTGTTAATTAATAAACTATTTAAGATAGAATCACAAAATCCTCACTTTAAGATTAAGAACAATATGTTATATATATGTTCTATGAAACGTTACGCATGACTTTGGAAATATGATGAAGTTGTAAATACATAATATTTTTTTCACCGCTTCTGATTAATAATTGTATTCAACAACATACTGGTCTATATCAGTGGGCATATCGGGTCAGATATCAGTCACATCGGTCAATATTTCGGTCTATATCGAATGTTATGCTTGAAAAATGATATTTACAAAATAATGTGTTATGTTTATATTGATAGAGCACCAAAACTGATATATGGGCCTATATATCGGTCATATCGGCCTAGATTTAAAAGCTTGGTCAGAAGAGGGACGACGTGGGGGGCGTGGTCAACACTTGCTTGTGTCTCCTAGAGGGGATACATGGGGTCAACTAGCTAAACAAAATTAGCCATAGGATGTTGTTAATACCCTTGCCCTATAGCATCTTAATTCTAATTCACATATTATTAAATTTTCATTTCGCTTTGTTTTCTTACTTATACAATTGATCTTTTTTCATGCAATATGTGGCTTAACTACTTGTCTTAACTCTTAAATTTACCAAAGCAAAAGATATCTAGGGAATAGTTCACCTTGTAGACACGACCAAAACCACCCTCGCCAAGTTTATTTCCTTCCGAGAAGTTGTTTGTGGCATCTATAACCTGAGAAAACTCAAACATCGAGAGCTCAGAGCGACCCTCTTCCATCCTCCAAAGCATTATAGCTTCCTCTGTGCTAGGCGGGAAAACTTCTTGCGATTGTGATCTTAGGATTCCTAGCCATGCATAAGTAACAATATTCAAGAGATGCTTAATTCAATGAAGAAGAGACAACATAAGATAGCTTCACGTAAGTTATTATAAAAACAAGTACTTAAACTTAGCAGTAGAGTTTCTCTGATATACAAAATCGGCATATTGAGTCTTTAAACTTATAGTGACGTGTTACTTAGCGTCATGTAGGCACAAGTTTGGCCATTTGAGATGATGTAGCTCTATAACAAACATTGTCGACAGTGCGAAATGGATATGTGTCGTAATGATGTCTAGCTAATTTAATTATCTTCCTCCTACAACTATTTTAAAGGTATCCAACTCTATGCCATATGTGTATAGTTAGCAATTGAATAGATGGAGAAGACAAAATATATAGTTGGACAAAGTTCCACATAATTTAAACATGATCCAGGTATTATTGACAATTAAATTAAAAGAATAAAACCCCAAACCATTATTGACATACTTTGATTAAACCAAAATTATTTAAATGTAATAATTTTAGGTCTTGTTGGTTTTATTTGACAAAACAATTAATTGTTTTAGTAGCCTCTAGAATCACCAAAGTTCCAAAGATTTCTGCTAAAATTTGAGTAAAAATTGGAAACTTTATACCACATGAAAGTGGTTGTTGGTTTGGATATGCATGAGGGGAAGACTGGTTAACTCTGGAATACCACTGAAGGATACACGTTCAAGGTAATTTATGAACATTTAGTGGCATACAAGCATTTAAGTGTAAAAACTCTTTGGTACTATGTCCAAACCATCAAAATGATTGGATGGTACATATATACCGAGTTTCACTAATCCACAACATGAATGTTCTTTCACCCTATTAGTCAAAGGGAGATGTAAAATACTATTACTTAAAAGAGACAATTGACTTGAATCAAGTGATCTGAAGTCCGAGAAAAACAATTTCAAGTTAAAGGATATACATAGTGGGATTTCAAATGGGATGGAACTATTTAGTTTCCTGATATTTTCTTAATTCGCATTCATAATTATCCTTTATATTGACATCCTACTACCCTCATTCTTATTCCAATCTATGCATAGAATTAATCTAAAACATGCATTCCAAAAATAATTTGAGGAATATATTATTATCAGACTAACCATGCTTCCATCCCACTTATCTATTGGAATAAACTAATATATCTCACGGAATAGGAGATAGACTAACCCAGTACAAAACTGTAAAATTTAGAAATAATTACCATGAAGAAACCATGACTTTAATAAAGAACAGACTTGAAATTGTGGCAACTCAATTTTTCCCAATATTTGGAATGCGCCTTCAAACGAGATTGTGATTTACAAAAAGCCAAACATGTGAAAAATCGATAACAATGGTTCATCATTTATATTAGGTGCTAATCAAACCTTAGAAGAATTTAGGGGCACACATGATATGTTGTTTATATGAAATAAATATTCAGAACTACTATAGACCAAGGAATTCCTTACTCTTATGCAGACGTCTTGATTGAGTCCAAATAATGGCAAGAAGGATGCAGCATAATAGAAGTACAAGAGACACACTAACTGCAACTAACCATATCTTATTCTTGATACCTACATAGAAACAATAGATATCAATGCACAATTGAATACATTTAGGCATATCACCAATTTGTAAACATCACACCACAAGTTTCAGCTAAAGGTTTGATACAGTTCTAACACCATTGCCCCTAATATTGGAGGTTCGAGAACTAATTGGTTTAGGAGAGGACGGGGTAGATGAAAGGGTACGGTGGGTACTGGAAAGGAATTTTTTTGATATGTTTAAGGTGAGCCTGTCATATGCATAGAACGAATGGTGAATATATTACACTCCCCCTAGTTATAGGTTTCGGGGGGGGGGGGGGGGTGGGTCCCTAAATTGTACTTGACAAGATATTTTGAGTTTTAAAGCCTAATTAACCCATAATGTTTCGGGCAAAGTCAGGATAACACCCTCTAGTATAAACAAGCTAAACCACATTCTTACATGTGTGAAACCATTCAAATGACACTCAAGATCCGTAAAAGACAATTTGTATAGTGCCATTGCATATGTGATCAAACATTGCTTGCTCATAGTTCTTACAAAACGAATACTTTATTTGATCTTCCAAGTTAGTCATGTCAGTTGTAGATAACCCGAAATTCACAAAAAAATATATGACCCAAAATTTTAGGTATAGCATATATTTCATATTTTCTTCCGAAAGATCAAGTATGATTTTTTTATTAGTTATGTTTGAGCCATCTTATGTTGGCTAGTTTCAAGTTGGCTATTTGCATCGACGATGGCCGCAAGTGAGTTCGTTGTGGCCGTGTGGACTTGATAATAAATCCCTGGTTTTTTAATAAAAAAGAAGGGAAAATTCAGTTTACAATTTTTGTTGTTGTACATAGTCAGTGTTCAACTAATTCTATCCTCTTCTAAAAAAAATTAATTTTATCCCCGCCTTGCAAAAAAAAAACTAATTCTATCCGGGCAAAAAGAAAATCTAGGCAAAATTTTCAGCATGGCATAGAAGAAGGTAGCGGTGACACCACTAGTTCATGTACGAACTTTCTGAATATGAATATGACTCTGTCGTGTAACTCCATAGTCAAAGGTGCTTATATATGTATATATATATATACCTCCTTTGCTTGGCGCAGGTGATGGCGCCGGAGTTCCTTCAATACGAACCATGGCCTCGCCGATATAGAACGGGTACACCTCGAATCGTACGTTGCATCTCACCCCAGCCACCCTCTGTCCCTGTGCGCCAGGCACCCTCGTAAGGGCCATTTCGTCCATCACAAACCGGAGGCAATTTTTGCATCCGCCATACGTCAGGTCTGGCGTGCACTGCGCCAGGCTGTAAATCTTTGTTTGCGGATCGCTCCCATCGAACAGGGCCTCGCCGGTGGCTACCTTCTTTTGAGGGGCATCGCTCGCCGCCGCCGCCGCATCGCTCGCCGCCGCCGCATGCTCTGCAGTCTTGTTCATCAGCGTGTCCACGAGCACGTCGAAGCTGCTGGCCACTGCCGCAGGATTCACCGTGTTCGTGTTGTTGAGGACGACCTCCGGCTCGTTATACCAGGGCCAGGACGAGAAGGAGAGGAAATCCTGGTCGGAGAAGCGCACGGTGCAGCCGTCGTAGAAGAGTGTGGCGTCCTTGTCATCCGGGCAGAGCGTCGACGCCTCTACTGATGCGGAGGACAGGCACTCGTAGCAGGTGACGTTGTCCGGGGTGTCCCCGCGGCAGATGCCAAGGCCGTAAACCCTATCTGGGTCAGTGCCCTCCGTTTTTGTTGCGAAGCCGTTGCCGCCAATGAAGGTGGCCTCCTTGAAGAGGTATGTGGTGACACTTTGGACATTCTGTTGGTAGGTGCTATTGGCTTTGTACTTGCCGGTTTTGCCGCAGACAGTGGCGTATGTGTCACCAGTGGCCATGGGTGGCCGTAAGCTGGAGATGACGAGGAGGACGGTGAAGCACCATTGTAAAGGTTCCATGGTACTTGAGCGAGCTTAGGTGCGGATTAGCTAGAGCTCTCGGTGCGCTTCCCAAACTGTTTCGTAGGCTGGTAGATATAGCTGTTAAGTTGAGCGTGAAGCATTGCATTATGCCCTTGTACGTAGTGCCGCTGTCCCAATCAACCTGTGCAGAATGTTATTTTATGACCTAACTTTCCAGAGAGACCCGTGTCCCGCCGATCACGGCTAATTTTGTGGCCCGTCGTGTACGCCTGGGCTGGCGAAAGCATATGCATGGCTGATGGCTCGCGACCGATCGGCACGTTAGCATGCATGGATGACTTGGACTTTGGAAGCAGCCAGCAGAGTCTAGGTCGGATTTCGGGCCAGTGAACAAACTTTGAACAACGAGCGGATATAAACCCAGTCGCACAAGACAGTTGTCCAAGACTGAGATTGTCACATCCCCATTTTCCAAATACCGCATGCGTCCTCGGGCATGGTACATCTTTTTTTTCTATATATATCACCGGTCATAGTACATCTTATATTTAAATGGTTGCTTGGATGCCGAGAATTAGAGGTGAGCTTTCCGAAAACCCGTCGTTAGAGGATGTTTAGACAAACTAGTTTTGGTTAGGTTTTTTTTTCTTTTTACGAGAAAACGTTCATTCTATTCATCAATTATCAAGAAAGTAAAAAAAACACCAGAAGTAAAAATTACTTTCAGTTATGAAGACCACCTAGTGACGACTACAAACACTGGAGCGAGCTGAAAGGAGCGCCGCCGTCATTGCCCCTCCCTCGTCGGAGTCGGATAAACATTTTTGTGATAGTCGTGAAGTCATCGTGCTAAGGCCTTATAGGACCAGCGCATCAGAACAGCAACCGCCGCCTATGAATAAAAGCGTAGATTGGAAGGATCCAACCTACAAACACACATACGTAGACGCATGAAGATTGGATCCAGACAGATTCATCGAAGACAAGCGACGACTAGATACCACGCGATTTGCCTGATATACACGTCCCACTATAGGAAAATCCGGTTTTCCCGTGTGTTAGCCTATAAGCCGAGTGCTATTTTTCGGGCACCCGGCTTATGCTCCTCTAAGCCGTGCCCTGCGAGAAAAATACCCGGTAAATACAAAGAACTCGGCTTATGGTCATCTATAAGCCGAGTGTTGCAAAAAAAGCTCTCGGCTTATATGAACCACACGGTATCTATGGGAAAAAGCACCCGGCTTACAACACACACTCGGCAAAGACATCTGCCACATGTCTGCAATGAAAGTAGTTGACGGTGCCGTCACAGAGCAGCCTATAAGCCGTGTGTCCGATGAAATCACTCGGCTTACATTGTTTATAAGTTGTGTGTCATGCGTAAGCACTCGGCTTACAGGACACATAAGCCGTGTGCCCGATGAAAGCACTAGGCTTACATTTTTGCGGATTTTTTGCAACCCGTAACATTTATGAGAAATTGGTTTAAGATGGTTTTCATTGCATTTATATTTACTACTTAATTAGTATTATTATTCTCACCTATTTTCTGTCGACTAGTTTTCATGGGTCTTATTCGTGAAACTCCCAATTTAACGTCACTTTAATATTTTGATGACTCTTTCGACCCCCTAGCATACCCATATTATGATGACATGCAAAAATCACTACTGAAAGTTCACTCTACGCCGAGTGCTTTGCTCTTCGTCTAGAGCCAAGACACGGGCACTCGGTAACGCGAAGTAAGCCATGGTGCCGAGGTAATTCCCCCCTCCCCCGGGTGGTTGGGTCTGCCACTCCCTTGCCCGCAAAAGGCCTACGCATGTCGCAAAGACAGTACGTAGGATTTTACATGCCGCTTTTGGGCATGATTTCATGTGCCGCCTTGCAGATCTGCAATTTCCAGCGCCGAAACACTAGCGGTGCAATAAATGTCACAAATATTTCAGGCGGGTCCAAAAAATGCATGGGCCTGACACGTGTCATTCGATGAACTCCTTTGAGAGCACGAGAAGTTTCGAGGCCAACGGAGCAACAGGGCCCGCACTTCCTTCACAAACCCAACGCATTCCCTCTCGGTACCCAGAGACTACGTCGGAGATGGTGTAGTTTACGAGCAGCCTCAGGTGAGGCCTACTCGAAACACGCCCAAAATTTTACCACACCCTATGAGGGCCGTATGATGACACCGTGCCAGCTCCCGAGGATTTCCGGCATCATACGATTTTTCGAGGATTTAAGTGGTTGGATCAGGCACGACGCTGAGGTAATTTTATCCCCCCGATGGTTGGGCCTGTCCCTCCCTTGTCTGCAAGGCCTACCCATGTATGGGTGAAATAATGATACCATGCCAAGTTTTAACCTTTTAAGACTTCATTTGTAGTGCTTTTTTAATTTTAGGGTCATTTAACTCAAAAAAATAGCAATCCGTGTAGAGGGAAGTTTTTGGATACTTCTGCATCACAAAAAATTATGAAAAATTATTATCCGTCCTATATCACAAGTGCCAACGCCGAGTGGAAAAAATCATGATTTTATCGCGCTTCGAGTGTTCAATAATATTCACACCGCACCGTTAACGCAGAACGTTTACTATATCGTGTCATCGCCGTCCATAAGGGGGGGCACACCCTAGAGCCACGTGTTGCCTCTTCAGACATGCCACCACACCTTAAGGCATGTACAAGGGCCCCGTGCAACTCTCCGGTGGCATTGCTAACTGATACGTCTCCAACGTATCTATAATTTTTTATTGTTCCATGCTATTATATTATCAACCTTGGATGTTTTATATGCATTTATATGCTATTTTATATGATTTTTGGGACTAACCTCTTAACCTGGAGCCCAGTGCCAGTTTCTGTTTTTTCCTTGTTTTAGAGTATCGCAGAAAAGGAAAATCAAATAGAGTCCAATTGACCTGAAACTTCACGGAACTTATTTTTGGATCAGAAAAAGCCCACGGAGTATCGGAGTTGAACCAGAAAAGTCCCGGGCTGCCCACGAGGGTGGGGGCGTACCCACCCCCTGGGCGAGCCCCCTGCCTCGTGGACAGCCTGGAGATCCACCGACGTACTTCTTCCTCTAATATATACCCATATACCCTAAAAAATTCGAGGAGCAGAATAGATCGGGAGTTCCGCCGCCAGAAGCCTCCGTAGCCACCGAAACCAATCTAGACCCATTCCGGCACCCTGCCGGAGGGGGGAATCCCTCTCCGGTGTCCATCTTCATCATCCCGGTGCTCTCCATGACGAGGAGGAAGTAGTTCTCCCTCGGGGCTGAAGGTATGTACCAGTAGCTATGTGTTTGATCTCTCTCTCTCTCTCGTGTTCTTGAGGTGGTATGATCTTGATGTATCGCGAGCTTTGCTATTATAGTTGGATCTTATAATGTTTCTCCCCCTCTACTCTCTTGTAATGGATTGAGTTTTCCCTCTGAAGTTATCTTATCGGATTGAGTCTTTAAGGATTTTAGAGCACTTGATGTATGTCTTGCGTGGGATAACTGTGGTGACAATGGGTTATTCTATTGATTCACTTGATGTATGTTTTGGTGATCAGCTTGCGGGTTCTGCCCATGAACCTATGCATAGGGGTTGGCACACGTTTTTGTCTTGACTCTCCGGTAGAAACTTTGGGGCACTCTTTGAAGTACTTTTGTGTTGGTTGAATAGATGAATCTGAGATTGTGCGATGCATATCGTATAATCATACCCACAGATACTTGAGGTGACATTGGAGTATCTAGGTGACATTAGGGTTTTGGTTGATTTGTGTCTTAAGGTGTTATTCTAGTACGAACTCTAGGATAGATTGAACGGAAATAATAGCTTCGTGTTATTTTACTACGGACTCTTGAATAGATCGATCAGATAGGATAACTTTGAGGTGGTTTCGTACCCTACCATAATCTCTTCGTTTGTTCTCCGCTATTAGTAACTTTGGAGTGACTCTTTTTTGCATGTTGAGGGATAGTTATCTGATCCAATTATGATATTATTGTTGAGAGAATTTGCACTAGCACTACTAGGAAAAAACCTTATACACAGAAATTTAGCAATAGCACGTGTCAAAAATGGGCGCTAGTGCTAAATAGCAGTAGCGCGCGTGCGGAAACCGCGCTGCAGATACAACAGTAGCAGTAGCACGTGCACATGAAAAAGCGCTACCAGTAATATTCCCATTGCTAGAACGGTAGGCTACGCATAGCAGTAGCGGTCTTGGGAGAAGCGCGCTACCGCTAGGACATAAGTAGCAACGCGTTTCGCGCGGAGAGCGCTACTACTAATGGAAATAAAATAAAATGAAAAACAAATGGAAAAGTAAATGAAAAAGAAAGAAATAGAAAAAGGAGAAAGGAAAAAAATAAAATGTAGAGAAAAATAAATGAAAAGGCGAAAAAAGGAGAAAGGCGTAGCAGTAGCGTCTGTTCGTAGGAGGCGCTATAGCTAACGTAGCTGCAGCGCGTTTCCTAGACCCGTGCTGTAGAAACACAGAAATTACATAGCTATAGCAGTAGCGCGATTCGTGAAGATCGCTATAGCTAACTTAGCTATAGTGCGTTTCGTGAAAAGCGCTACCGCTAAGTTTGACTTAACCAAAAAACTGTTTCCTCCCTGCCACCACTTCTCCCCCAAATCCCTCGACCCACCCCGCCGCCGTCTGCCCGATTCGCCGTCGTCTCCTGCCGATGTCGACGCCCTCGGAGCCACCAGAGCCGAGCGCCGTCGAGGCCACCGGAGCCGCCCCCAATGCCACCGGAGCCGCGCGGCCTCATCAACGCCACTGGAGCCGCAGTCGATGCCACCGGAGCCGCAGTCGACAGCACTGGATCCTCCCTCGCCACAACTTCCTCCCTTGCCGTCACCGAAGACGCCCCTGCCTCCCTCGCCACCACTGCCTCCCGCGCCACCACCGGAGCCATCCTCTGTAAGCCCCCGCCCCTCCTCTCTCTCTCTAAATTAGTTAGGTTAATTTAGTTAGGAAAAGAACTTAGTTAGGTTAATTTAGTTAGGAAAAGAATTTAGATAGGGCTTTGATAGAGACGCCCCTGCCTCCCTCGCCGTAGGAAAAATTGTATATGCTTAAGGCTTTGACAGAGACGCCCCTGCCTCCCTCGCCACATCTGCCTCCATCTATATTTGGTTTTTGAATTGATTTTTAGAGAGCATGAGATTTGAGTAGATTTTCTTGAAGTGTCAAACACTAGGAGATGCAAATTTGAAGTGGTCATGATATATGAAAAATCATCAATTGTGTTTGCTCATTGATCATAATCGACATTGAAGTGGTTCGATTGTGCCCAAGTGGCCTTTTGTTGTTTCCAGGGAATGAAGCTGAGTGGCCTATGTTTTGCCGGAATGTTGATTCGTTTCCATTCCGGCAAAATTCAGGTTCTCGATTTGTCCACTTTTTAGCAAAGGTCATGCCGAAATTTTCCGTGAATTTTGGCATGACTTGTGCTACAAACTAGGATATATCGAGTGCCCGGGATTTGCCGCACCGGGAAGGAGTCAACGTTCCTGCAAAACAATAGGCCTTTTTTATGTCATTATTCATTTTATTAGGTCTAGAATTAATTAACTAGATGTAATCATAGGAAACATGGCTAGCAAGGATGAAGGACAGGGTTCTGGTGATTGCGACGACGTCTACCGGGCGGCAGCCGAATTTTTGAGCCTTGCCGATGAGACTGAGACCAGCGCTGAGATTGAGACCGGCGCCGAGACAGAGACCGGCATCGAGACCGACGCTCAGACTGAGGCCGGCGCCGAGACTAGCGGAGCCGGTGTAGAACCGAAAGCAAAGAGGCAACGGCTTCCTAACAAGCTCAGGACTACTAGACTGGTGGTCACGGAGGTGGATGACGGCAATTTTGAGCTAAAAGCGCCCCAGGAAGCGCGTGCGTGCTACGACAATCAAATAGGATGCATCGTACGGACAACCGCCACCATCAACGTGTTCGAAATATGCCCTAGAGGCAATAATAAAATGGTTATTATTATATTTCTTTGTTCATGATAATTGTCTATTGTTCATGCTATAATTGTGGTTATCCGGAAATCGTAATACATGTGTGAATACATAGACCACAACACGTCCCTAGTGAGCCTCTAGTTGACTAGCTCGTTGATCAAAAGATAGTCATGGTTTCCTGACTATGGACATTGGATGTCATTGATAACGGGATCACATCATTAGGAGAATGATGTGATGGACAAGACCCAATCCTAAGCATAGCTCAAAGATCGTGTAGTTCGTTTGCTGTAGCTTTTCCGAATGTCAAGTATCATTTCCTTAGACCATGAGATTGTGCAACTCCCGGATACCATAGGAGTGCCTTGGGTGTGCCAAATGTCACAACGTAACCGGGTGACTATAAAGGTACACAACAGGTATCTCCGAAAGTGTCTGTTGGGTTGGCGCGAATCGAGACTGGGATTTGTCACTCCGTATGACGGAGAGGTATCTCTAGGCCCACTCGGTAATGCATCATCATAATGAGCTCAATGTGACCAAGTGGTTGATCACGGGATCATGCATTACGGTACGAGTAAAGTGACTTGCCGGTAATGAGATTGAACGAGGTATTGGGATGCCGACGATCGAGTCTCGGGCAAGTAACGTACCGATTGACAAAGGGAATTGTATACGGATTGATTGAATCCTCGACATCGTGGTTCATCCGATGAGATCATCGAGGAGCATGTGGGAGCCAACATGGGTATCCAGATCCCGCTGTTGGTTATTGACCGAAGAGTCGTCTCGGTCATGTCTGCGTGTCTCCCGAACCCGTAGGGTCTACACACTTAAGGTTCGGTGACGCTAGGGTTGTTGAGATATTAGTATACGGTAACCCTAAAGTTGTTCGGAGTCCCGGATGATATCCCGGATGTCACGAGGAGTTCCGGAATGGTCCGGAGGTGAAGATTTATATATAGGAAGTCAAGTTTCGGCCATCGGGAAAGTTTCGGGGGTAATCGGTATTGTACCGGGACCACCGGAAGGGTCCCGGGGGTCCACCGGGTGGGGCCACCTATCCCGGAGGGCCCCATGGGCTGAAGTGGGAGGGGAACCAGCCCCTAGTGGGCTGGTGCGCCCCCTTGGGCCTCCCCCTGCGCCTAGGGTTGGAAACCCTAGGGGTGGGGGGCGCCACACTTGCCTTGGGGGGCAAGCCACCCCCTTGGCCGCCGCCCCCCCTAAGAGATTGGATCTCCTAGGGCCGGCGCCCTCCCCTAGGGACCCTATATATAGTGGGGGGAGGGAGGGCAGCCGCACCCTAGCCCCTGGCCTCTCCCTCCCGTGACACTCCTCCGTCTCCCTGCGTTTGGCGAAGCCCTGCCGAGATCACTGTTGCTTCCACCACCACGCCGTCGTGCTGCTGGATCTTCATCAACCTCTCCTTCCCCCTTGCTGGATCAAGTTGGAGGAGACGTCTTCCCAACCGTACGTGTGTTGAACGCGGAGGTGCCGTCCGTTCGGCGCTAGGTCATCGGTGATTTGGATCACGTCGAGTACGACTCCATCAACCCTGTTCTCTTGAACGCTTCCGCGCGCGATCTACAAGGGTATGTAGATGCACTCCTCTCTCCCTCGTTGCTAGATGACTCCATAGATTGATCTTGGTGATGCGTAGAAAATTTTAAAATTCTGCTACATTCCCCAACACAACAATGAGAAACTACAGAAGATAGATAATATGAGGACCTCCCTCCTAAAGAAATTTCACCAGATATTCTTGTTCTCGGGCCAGAATGAAAAGGATTATAAAGATCCAGATAAGGACCCGACAATGAAGAAGATAAACAAACATGCCATGACCAAGTTTAGCGACGCGTTGGCCGCCTGGAAAACAAGGGTGAAAGCAAGGATCATCGACAAGAAGGAACCCTACTCCGAGATCGTAAAGGATAATCCAACAATCATGGAAGAATAGTTTCAAATATTCAAGGCGGCTTGCGAGGCCGAAGCTGCCAAAAAAAGTCTAAGTACATGAAGGGGCTTCAACAGAGGAACATTGGGAGCCACCACCTTGGAAGCCGTGGTTACGGCGGGAAGAGGTCCAAATGGGCCAAGGAGGACGCGGAAGCCGCGAGTCTGGGCATCCCAGACCCCTTGGCAGAGTTCACCGTCCCGCAGGAGCGTGACGTCCTCAGGGCCCGGCACCGTTGGGACCCAATGAAGCAAGTTTTCGAGACGAACGCGGTCACGATAGAGTTCATCAGACTGCTGGTAATTTTAGTTTTTGATCAATTCGACTGCACGTTAGTCATATTTGTAAACGATCCTTGTGCCTTTTGTAGAGAGAGCAGCACAGGATTGCGGCCGAAAGCGACTCGCCGTCTGAGGCGTTGGCGAAGCCCAAGTGGGACACTCCATTCAACCGGGCGTTGAACATATTGAAACGACTCCCGGTGGATACTCGACCGTCGTATGGACGCGTGCACGGTGTCGGAGACGGTGCCACATGGAAGAAGTACTACAGTGAGACCAAGGAGGAGAGAAAGGAAAGACGGAGGTTAACCGAAGAAAACATCGACAAGAAGGTTGAGATTGCGGTTGAGAAGAAATCATCTCAGACAGTCGCAACAGCGGTAGCTACCGCAAAACAGATGGTTGTAGATATGTCCACTTCCTTGGTTCTGGTCGTTTTCAATTGGACCAGGCAAAATCCAGAAAAAAATGCAGCAGACTTTCCCCTTGCTGACTTCTTGAGGAACAGCTCGACTAGCGTTGCACCAGCACCTGCAGCTACACCTGCTCCCGCACCAGACGTGCTCGGCGGTGCTTCATCTTTGGCTGAGCTCGACGCCCTCACGGTATCTGTCACACCGGCCCCTTCAATAAATGTATAATCTCCCGTTTTCGTTGCCTTTCGGATGTCTCACGTCGCAGACTTTTCTTTGCAAGCCGACGAAACCCCATGCACCATATTGTACACCATCGGCGACCAGAAGGTGGACGTGGGGAAGGCGGCAATAATGAAGCCGAAGGAACCATTTTCCACAGCCGGCCGATCCCCTCGAACGTCTTCAAGGTTTCCGTGGCCAGTGTCAAACCGGGCCACGGGAATTTGCCTCCTCTGTTACTAGGGGGATGACGACGAGATCCCGCGGCTGCTTGGTGATTGTAGCAATGGGTGGGTCATGTTGTGGCTAAAGAGTTTGCTTCGTTTGGAGGCGGCCGGGAGCACACCCACGAGCACGCAGCCTCAGCAAGGTATGAACATCAACACCCCACCTACCCAATTAGCGTCGGGTATCGGGTTGGGTGATAGCGGACGGGGTAAGGAAGAGGCTCCATTAATCGCTGATGACGCCGCCATGGATGAGGATGAGGATGACGATGGCACTCAACAGTATGTCTATACTGGCGCCTACTCAGGGTTTGGGTGTCATGAGTCGGTGCCTGAATTGCCGCCTCCGGAGGCTCAATGTATTATAGACGACTTTCCAGTAAAGAAGCCTAGGAAGAGAGCGAGGAAAGGCAAGAAAGCTGATTCTATGATCCAACCGCCTCAGCAGCCTCGGGTTCAAGACCGTATAGATATCACCGGTGCAGATAAATTGCATATCCCCGGTCAACCAATCCTACCTGCAGCAGCACTAAAGGCCAGATTCGGCGATCTAAGGAGTCTTCATGATGATGTGCTGCGGATAGAGAAAGGCCTCATCACCTCGAAAGATCCAGGATACCCACTCTATGTGGTTAACGTTCCGCGGCAATTATCGTACGTTGACTTCTTCCCCGCTGATAAGTTCTTCCTTCGATTCGATTACATATTCGACATGTTTCACGTGAAGAAGCTGGATTTTACGTTTGTCCGCCTTTATGCCTTGCACATGAACTACATCATTGGGGTTGAGCAGATACCTTATATCTGTGTCGCTGACCCGTACTTCATGCATGAGAGCTTCTTGGGAGTCTGCGCAAAGCACCATGAATACGCGAGGGACTACATAGTCAATTTCATGCTCGCCAATAAGGACAAGGAGGCGATTCTCATGCCTTATCATCCCTTGTAAGTCATCCGCGCAGATATCCTTCCTTCGATTTCAATCATTCATTTGCACGGTGGAGGCTAATTAATTTGAGGTGCACTTATTTTGCACAGCGACGGGCGCGGCGTCCTCATCATCCTCTACCCCCGATACTCCGACGCTCTTTACTTGGACTCGTTGAAGAACATTAACAAAAAATATTACACCCACATCAAGGATGTTCTCGACAGTGCTATCTATAACTACGACGCACGGGGTGGTGAGGTCAAGGACAAGAAGAGAAGGGACGACAGGCCCGCCTTCGGCCATAAGACCGACTTTTGCTGCATCCAACAACCGAGTGATTCTCTTAATGATGGATTATGTGTCCTACACCACATGCTGGAGTACAGGCGGGATCACCAGAACCTTCGCATGTCAGCTAAATCTGGCGAAGCCCATATTCTGCAATGGGCAAAGAACGTAGGAGATATCGGGGATCATTGACTTCGAGCTGAGTTCTATCACATCCAGCGCAAACTTTCCCAAATCATCATGAAGGAGGTCGTCGGAAAAACAGGGATGTTCTACGAAGAAGGACAAATGTCGCGGGAAGACATCCGAACACGGGTAGCCTCTCATCGTCTCGACCTGAAGCCTTTCACTAGGCTCAGGGACTATCTCCCTGACTTGGATGGATGGCACGACATGTTGGAGTGATTGTCGATATATGACAATGTGTCCATTTAGTCCATACTTTCTGTATGATGAAACTTTGAGTTATGCACGACGAAACTTTATTTGTGATGTAATTAAACCGTCCTCCTCGACTAGCGATGATCACTCTAGTTAGGGCATTTTGGGTACGATCAACTTTGTTATTTATGCTTATGATATGTTGCTTCTATTTTTGCCAAGTCTGTCTCTTTCTGTTGCTCAACTATATATGTTGCATATCAGCAACTCATGTGACGATGCAGGTGCATAGATCATCGATGGCGAAGAAGTGCTACGCCAAGAGTATATATACGACGAGTGGCCAGAGTGTCAGGCCCAAGTGTACCTGTTTCCAGTTTCCGAGCGACAGGCAGTAGTTAGTTTAGGTTCACGCTAATGTGAGAGAGGGATACGAACTCATGTACTGCATTGTTCCGCTCTCACTCAAAGTGATAGCTCTTCTCGCGTATATCATTGTTTAGATGGACAACAATGTAGTTGCAAGTAATCAAGACTTATATCGCTATTTTCGAGATGATGACGAGATACCACTTTGTGTTGGATGATGATTATGATGAGACTATTGGTATGTATATGTTATGATTACATTTGTGGCCTCGCAGTCATTTGTATGTGTATCATGATGACATTTGTATCTGCTAAAGATTCTTGTATAAAGCATGTTCAAATACAAAACAAATATGCAGAAAAAAAAACAAAACCTACTAAAATTAGTAGTAGCGAGTGGAGAAAGTTAGCAGCAGCGCGACAATAGCAGTAGCGCGTCCAGCCCAAGCACGTAGAGCTATTAGCAGTAGCACGTCCAGCCCAACCACGCTAGAGCTATTAGCAGTAGCGAGTTTGCACGAAGCACGCTGCTGCTACACTTGTATACCGGTAGCGCGGGCGCCCACGCGCTGCTGCTAGGTGTTAGCTGTAGCGCCTTATTAGTAGCGCCGTAATGTACCTAAAACCCGCGCTGCTGCTAGGCTTTTCCCTAGTAGTGTAGTGAAAGTATGAACCCTAGGCCTTGTTTCAACGCATTGCAATACCGTTTATGCTCACTTTTATCATTAGTTACCTTACTGTTTTTATATTTTTAGATTACAAAAACCTATATCTACTATCCATATTGCACTTGTATCACCATCTCTTCGCCGAACTAGTGCACCTATACAATTTACCATTGTATTGGGTGTGTTGGGGACACAAGAGACTCTATTATTTGGTTGCAGGGTTGTTTGAGAGAGACCATCTTCATCCTACGCCTCTCACGGATTGATAAACCTTAGGTCATCCACTTGAGGGAAATTTTCTACTGTCCTACAAACCTCTACACTTGGAGGCCCAACAACGTCTACAAGAAGAAGGTTGTGTAGTAGACATCAAGCTCTTTTCTGGCGCCGCTGCCAGGGAGGTTAGTGCTTGAAGGTATATCTTTAGATCTTGCAATCGTATCTTTTTGTTTCTTGTTTTATCACTAGTTTAGTTTATAAAAGAAAACTACAAAAAAATGGAATTGAGTTTGTCTCATATGCTTCATCTTTTTAATATCTTTCGTGAGAATGATGGAAAGGAAAATTGTGCTCAAGTGCTAGGAGAAGAAATCTATAAAATGTTTGGCACTAGATCTCTGAATGATGAGCATAATTGCAATGTTGTTAGTATGAATTCTTTGAATAGCCATGATGCTAATGATATGCAAAGCCACAAGCTTGGGGAAGCTATGTTTGATGAAGATGATATTTTTTGTCCCCCAAGCTTTGATGAGCAAATTTACTATGATGAAAGCATGCCTCCTATCTATGATGACAATTGTGACGACATGTATGCTTTAAAGAATAATGATGACAATGAAACTTGTCATCTTGATTTCAATTTTCAATCGCATGATAGTTATTTTGTTGAGTTTTCTCCCACCACTATTCATGAGAAGAATTTTGCTTATGTGGAGAGTAGTAAAAATTCTATACTTGTAGATCATGAAAAGAATGCTTTAGGTGCTGGTTATATTGTTAAATTCATTCATGATGCCACTGAAAATTATTATGAGTGAGGATTATATGCTTGTAGGAATTGCAATAATATCAAGTTTACTCTCTATGTGTTGAAAATTTTGAAGTTTTGCTTGCTTTGCCCTCCTATGCTAGTTGATTATTGTTCCCATAAGTTGTTTGCTCACAAAATCCCTATGCATAGGAAGTGGGTTAGACTTAAATGTACTAGTTATATTCTTCATGATTCTCTCTTTATGTTTTAATTCTTATCTTTTATGTGAGCATCATTGAAATCATCATGCCTAGCTAGGGGCGTTAAACGTTAGCCCTTGTTGGGAGGCAACCCAGTTTTATTTTTGTTCCTTGCTTTTTGTTCCTGTTTAGTAATAAATAATTCATCTAGCCTCTGTTTAGATGTGGTTTTATGTTTTAATTAGTGTTTGTGCCAAGTAGACCTTTGGGAAGACTTGGGTGAAGTCTTTATGATCATGCTGTAAAAAACAGAAACTTTAGTGCTCACGAGATTAGCTAAAAAGTTTTACTGGAGAATGATATTTAGTTGATTCTTTTTGAAGATGATTAATATATAAATTCCTCAGGTCCAACAATTTATTTGATAATTTTATGAGTTCCAGAAGTGGTCGAAACCTACAGATTACTACAGACTGTTCTGTTTTTGACAGATTCTGTTTTCTATGTGTTGTTTGCTTATTTTGATGAATCTATGAGTAGCATCGGAGGGTATGAACCATAGAGAAGTTGTAATACATTAGATATTACACCAATATTAATTTAGAATGAGTTCATTACAGTACCTTATGGTGGTGATTTGCTTTCTTATACTAACGGAGCTTACGAGTTTTCTGTCAAGTTTTGTGTTGTGAAGTTTTCAAGTTTTGGGTAAAGATTCGATGGACTATGGAATAAGGAGTGGAAAGAGCCTAAGATTGGGGATGCCCAAGTCACCCCAAGGTAATATTCAAGTACAACCAAGAGCCTAAGCTTGGGGATGCCCCGGAAGGCATCCCCTCTCGTCTTCGTTCATCAGTAACTTTACTTGGAGCTATATTTTTATTCACCACATGATATGTGTTTTGCTTGGAGCATCAATTTATTTTGTTATTATTTTATTTCTGTTATTTAGAACAATGTTTTGCATCTTTTATTTCAATAAAAGTGGCATTGATAGCCTTTACTATGCCTATTTTACTAGTCCACATGTTGCTGTTTGAAAACAGAAAGTTTAACACTGTTGCGAAAATTCCCTAGAAAAGTCAGAATGTGAGAAAATGTTGAAACCTTTTGCATATTAAGCTCTGATAAATTTAATACAGTGGGAATTTTCTTTAATAATTTTTGGATCTAGGGAAGTATGGATCTTGCTACACTCTTTACAGAGTGTCCTGTTTAGGCAGATTGCTGTTATGTTTGCATTGTTTGCATATGTTTGCTTCTTTAATGATTCTATTTGAGGATAGGACTATTAAATATGCAGAGGCATTTAGTATGCAATGTTGAATAATAATTTTAGTGATTTTCTACAGTAGAGTATGATAAGGTTTTTGCATTGATTTGTACTAACTTATCTCACGAGTCCTTGTTGAGTTTTGTGTGGATGAAGCTTTTGAAATTTAGGGAGACCGTGATATGAGAGGAATTAAGGAGACACAAAAGCTCAAGGTTGGGGATGCCCAAGGCATCCGAAGATAATATTTCAAGAAGTCTCAAGCGTCTAAGCTTGGGGATGCCCCGGTTGGCATCCCACCTTTCTTCTTCAACAACTATCGGTTAGTTTCGGTTGATCCTAAGTTTTTACTTCTTCACATGATGTTTGTCATTCTTAGAATGTGATTTTATTTTGTTTTGCTTGCTGTTTGAATAAAATACCAAGATCTGGAATTATTAAATGTTAGAGAGTCTTCACATAGTTGCATAATTATTTAACTACCCATTGATCTTCACTTATATCTTTCGGAGTAGTTTGTTGTTTGCTCTAGTGCTTCACTTATATCTTTGAGAGCACGGCGGTGGATTTATTTTGTTGAAATAGATGAACTCTCATGCTTCACTTATATTATTTTGAGAGTCCTAAATATCATGGTAATATGCTTTGGTTATGAATTTATTCCTAATATGATGGGCATCCAAGAGGGATATAATAAAAACTTTCATATAAAGTGCATTGAATACTATGATAAGTTTGATACTTGATGATTGTTTTGAGATATGAAGATGGTGATATTAGAGTCATGCTAGTGAGTAGTTGTGAATTTGGGAGATACTTGTGTTAAAGTTTGTGATTCCCGTAGCATGCACGTATGGTGAACCGTTATGTGATGAAGTCGGAGCATGATTTATTTATTGATTGTCTTCCTTATGAGTGGCGGTCGGGGACGAGCGATGGTCTTTTCCTACCAATCTATCCCCCTAGGAGCATGCGCGCAGTACTTTGTTTCGATAACTAATAGATTTTTGCAATAAGTATGCGAGTTCTTTTATGACTAATGTTGAGTCCATGGATTATACGCACTCTCATCCTTCCACCATTGCTAGCCTCTCTAATACCGTGCAGCTTTTGCCGGTATCATACACCCACCATATACCTTCCTCAAAACAGCCACCATACCTACCTATTATGGCATTTCCATAGCCATTCCGAGATATATTGCCATGCAACTTTCCAACGTTCCGTTTATTATGACACGCTTCATCATTGTCATATTGCTTTGCATGATCATGTAGTTGACGTCCTATTTGTGGCAAAGCCACCGTTCATAATTCTTTCATACATGTCACTAATGAGTCATTGCACATCCCGGTACACCGCCGGAGGCATTAATATAGAGTCATATCTTGTTCTAATTATCGAGTTGTAATTGTTGAGTTGTAAGTAAATAAAAGTGTGATGATCATCATTATTAGAGCATTGTCCCAGTGAGGAAAGGATGATGGAGACTATGATTCCCCCACAAGTCGGGTAGAGACTCCGGATGGAAAAAAAGAGGACAAAGAAGCCCAAATAAAAAAAAGAGGCCATATAAAAAAAGAGAAGTCCCAGATAAAAAATAAAAAAAGAGAGAAAAAGAGAGAAGGGACAATGCTACTATCCTTTTACCACACTTGTGCTTCAAAGTAGCACCATAATCTTCATGATAGAGAGTCTCCTATGTTGTCACTTTCATATACTAGTGGGAATTTTACATTATAGAACTTGGCTTGTATATTCCAATGATGGGCTTCCTCAAATTTCCCTAGGTCTTCGTGAGCAAGCGAGTTGGATGCACACCCACTTAGTTTCTTGTTGAGCTTTCATACACTTATAGCTCTAGTGCATCCGTTGCATGGCAATCCCTACTCACTCACATTGATATCTATTGATGGGCATCTCCATAGCCCGTTGATACGCCTAGTTGATGTGAGACTATCTTCTCCTTTTTGTCTTCTCCACAACCACCATTCTATTTCACCTATAGTCCTATATCCATGGCTCACGCTCATGTATTGCGTGAAGATTGAAAAAGTTTGAGAACACCAAAAGTATGAAACAATTTTTTGGCTTGTCATCGGGGTTGTGCATGATTTAAATACGTTGTGTGGTGAAGATGGAGCATAGCCAGACTATATGATTTTGTAGGGATAACTTTCTTTGGCCATGTTATTTTGAGAAGACATGATTGCTTTGTAAGTATGCTTGAAGTATTATTATTTTTATGTCAATATTAAAATTTTGTCTTGAATCCTATGGATCTGGATATTCTTGCCACAATAAAGAGAATTACATGGATAAATATGCTAGGTAGCATTCCACATCAAAAAATTCTGTTTTTATCATTTACCTACTCGAGGACGAGCAGGAATTAAGCTTGGGGATGCTGATACGTCTCCAACATATCTATAATTTTTGATTGTTCCATGCTATTATATTATCAACCTTGGATGTTTTATATGCATCTATATGCTATTTTATATGATTTTTGGGACTAACCTATTAACCTAGAGCCCAGTGCCAGTTTCTGTTTTTTTCCTTGTTTTAGAGTATCACATGAAAGGAAAATCAAACGGAGTCCAATTGACCTGAAACTTCACGGAACTTATTTTTGGACCAGAAGAAGCCCACGGAGTATCGGAGTTGGACCAGAAGAGTCTCGGGCTGCCCACGAGGGTGGGGGCGCACCCACCCCCCTGGGTGCGCCCCCTGCCTCGTGGACAGCCTGGAGATCCACCGACGTACTTCTTCCTCCTATATATACCCATATACCCTAAAAACTTCGAGGAGCAGAATAGATCGAGAGTTCGCCACCAGAAGCCTCTGTAGCCACCAAAAACCAATCTAGACCCGTTCCGGCACCTGCCGGAGGGGGAAATCCCTCTCCGGTGTCCATCTTCATCATCCCGGTGCTCTCCATGACGAGGAGGGAGTAGTTCTCCCTCGGGGCTGAGGATATGTACCAGTAGCTATGTGTTTGATCTCTCTCTCTCTCTCGTGTTCTTGAGGTGGTACGATCTTGATGTATCGCGAGCTTTGCTATTATAGTTGGATCTTATAATGTTTCTCCCCCTCTACTCTCTTGTAATGGATTGAGTTTTCCCTTTAAAGTTATCTTATTGGATTGAGTCTTTAAGGATTTTAGAACACTTGATGTATGTCTTGCGTGGGATAACCGTGGTGACAATGGGTTATTCTATTGATTCACTTGATGTATGTTTTGGTGATCAACTTGCGGGTTCTGCCCATGAACCTATGCATAGGGGTTGGCACACGTTTTTGTCTTGACTCTCCGGTAGAAACTTTGGGGCACTCTTTGAAGTACTTTTGTGTTGGTTGAATAGATGAATCTGAGATTGTGTGATGCATATCGTATAATCATACCCACGGATACTTGAGGTGACATTGGAGTATCTAGGTGACATTATGGTTTTGGTTGATTTGTGTCTTAAGGTGTTATTCTAGTACGAACTCTAGGATAGATTGAATGGAAAGAATAGCTTCGTGTTATTTTACTACGGACTCTTAAATAGATCGATCAGAAAGGATAACTTTGAGGTGGTTTCGTACCCTACCATAATATCTTTGTTTGTTCTCCGCTATTAGTAACTTTGGAGTGACTCTTTGTTGCATGTTGAGGGATACTTATGTGATCCAATTATGTTATTATTGTTGAGAGAACTTTCACTAGTGAAAGTATGAACCCTAGGCCTTGTTTCAACGCATTGCAATACCGTTTATGCTCACTTTTATCATTAGTTACCTTGCTGTTTTCATATTTTCAGATTACAAAACCTATATCTACTATCCATATTGCACTTGTATCACCATCTCTTCACCGAACTAGTGCACCTATACAATTTACCATTGTATTGGGTGTGTTGGGGACACAAGAGACTCTTTGTTATTTGGTTGCAGGGTTGTTTGAAAGAGACCATCTTCATCCTACGCCTCCCACGGATTGATAAACCTTAGGTCATCCACTTGAGGGAAATTTGCTACTGTCCTACAAACCTCTACACTTGGAGGCCCAACAACGTCTACAAGAAGAAGGTTGTGTAGTAGACATCACTAACCCCCTAAGGCCCCCGTCCCGCCTAACCCTGGAGGGGTTGAACAGGAGATCTAAACCTTTGACTTTCGCCGTACGGGCTTTTACCAGTGGACCCCTTCACCCAGTTGTGGTAGGTCAGCCCATAGGAACACTTCGAAACATGGTTCGGGCGAAATCCACCGCAAGATTCCCTCCGTGTCGACCTGACATGGCCGTTTCCCTCCTCCAGGTGCTGGCGGCGGCGCTGTTCGTGAAGGGGGTCACACTCTGGAGACGCGTGTCGGGTGTGGGCACCCGCCACCACACTTCTAGACGTGCAAGAGGCCCCGACGCAAGATTTGGCGGCATGGCTAGCCACGGAGGCCGCCAGCCACATTCGTAGACACGCGAAGAGCAATCCGCATAGAGGGAAGTGTTCAGATACTTCTGCATCACCAAAAGTTATAAAAATTACCGTCCGTCCTATATCACATGTGCCCACGCCGTGTAAAAAATCATGATTTTATCACGTTCCGAGTGTTCAATAATATTCACGTCGTGTCGTTTGTTGGGGAACGTAGTAATTTCAAAAAAAATCCTACGCACATGCAAGATCATGGTGATGCATAGCAACGAGAGGGGAGAGTGATGTCTACGTACCCTCGTAGACCGGCAACGGAAGCATTGACACAACGTAGAGGAAGTAGTCGTACGTCTTCCCGATCTGACCGATCCAAGTACCGAACGTACGGCACCTCCGAGTTCTGCACATGTTCAACTCGGTGACGTCCCTCGAGCTCCGATCTAGCCGAGTGTTGAGGGAGAGTTTCGTCAGCACGACGGTGTGATGACGGTGATGATGTTCTACCGACGCAGGGCTTCGCCTAAGCACCGCTACGATATGACCGAGGTGGAATATGGTGGAAGGGGGCACCGCGCACGGCTAAGGAACAATCACAAAGATCAACTTGTGTGTCATGGGGTGCCCCCTTGCCCCTGTATATAAAGGAGGGAGGGGGAGGTGCGGCCGGCCCCTAGGGGTGTGCCTGGAGGAGTCCTACTCCCACCGGGAGTAGGACTCCCCCTCTTGCCTTGTTGGAGAAGGAAAGGGGAAGGGGAAAAGAGGAAAGGGGGGCGCCGCCCCCCCTTCCTTGTCCTCTTAGGACTAGGGGGAGGGGGCGCGCGGCCTGCCCTGGCCGGCCCTCCTCTTCTCCCTTAGGGCCCATGTAGGCCCATTAACCCCTCGTGGGGGTTCCAGTAACCCCCCGGTACTCCGGTAAAATCCCGATTTCACCCGGAACGATTCCGATATCCAAATATAGGCTTCCAATATATCAATCTTTATGTCTAGACCATTTCGAGACTCCTCGTCATGTCCGTGATCACATCCGGGACTCCGAACAACCTTCGGTACATCAAAACACAAAAACCCTAATTACGATCGTCACTGAACTTTAAGCGTGCGGACCCTACGGGTTCGAGAACTATGTAGACATGACCGAGACACGTCTCCGGTCAATAACCAATAGCAGAACCTAGATGCTCATATTGGTTCCTACATATTCTACAAAGATTTTTATCGGTCAAACTGCATAACAACATACGTTGTTCCCTTTGTCATCGGTATGTTACTTGCCCGAGATTCGATCGTCGGCATCTCAATACCTAGTTCAATCTCATTACCGGCAAGTCTCTTTACTCGTTCCGTAATACATCATCTCGCAACTAACTCATTAGTTGCAATGCTTGCAAGGCTTAGGTGATGTGCATTACCGAGAGGGCCCAGAGATACCTCTCCGACAATCGGAGTGACAAATCCTAATCTCAAAATACGCCAACCCAACAAGTACCTTCGGAGACATCTGTAGAGCACCTTTATAATCACCCAGTTACGTTGTGACGTTTGGTAGCACACAAAGTGTTCCTCCGGTAAACGGGAGTTGCATAATCTCATAGTCATAGGAACATGTATAAGTCATGAAGAAAGCAATAGCAACAAACTAAACGATCAAGTGCTAAGCTAACGGAATGGGTCAAGTCAATCACATCATTCTCCTAATGATGTGATCCCATTAATCAAATGAAAACTCATGTCTATGGTTAGGAAACATAACCATCTTTGATCAACGAGCTAGTCAAGTAGAGGCATACTAGTGACACTCTGTTTGTCTATGTATTCACAAATGTATTATGTTTCCGGTTAATACAATTCTAGCATGAATAATAAACATTTATCATGATATAAGGAAATAAACAATAACTTTATTATTGCCTCTAGGGCATATTTCCTTCAGTCTCCCACTTGCACTAGAGTCAATAATCTAGTTCACATCGCCATGTGATTTAATACCAATAGTTCACATCACCATGTGATTAACACCCATAGTTCACATCGACATGTGACCAACAGCCAAAGGGTTTACTAGAGTCAATAATCTAGTTCACAGCGCTATGTGATTAACACCCAAAGAGTACTAAGGTGTGATCATGTTTTGCTTGTGAGAGAAGTTTAGTCAACGGGTCTGCCACATTCAGATCCGTACGTATTTTGCAAATTTCTATGTCAACAATGCTCTGCACGGAGCTACTCTAGCTAATTACTCCCACTTTCAATATGTATCCAGATTGAGACTTAGAGTCATCTGGATCAGTATCAAAACTTGCATCGACGTAACCCTTTACGATGAACCTTTTGTCACCTCCATAATCGAGAAACATATCCTTATTCCACTAAGGATAATTTTGACCAATGTCCAGTGATCTACTCCTAGATCACTATTGTACTCCCTTGCCAAACTTAGGGTAGGGTATACAATAGGTCTGGTACAGAGCATGGCATACTTTATAGAACCTATGGCTGAGGCATAGGGAATGACTTTCATTCTCTCTCTATCTTCTGTCGTGGTCGGGCTTTAAGTCCTACTCAGTTTCACACCTTGTAACACAGGCAAGAACTCTTTCTTTGACTGTTCCATTTTGAACTACTTCAAAATCTTGTCAAGGTATGTACTCATTGAAAAACTTATCAAGCGTCTTGATCTATCTCTATAGATCTTGATGCTCAATATGTAAGCAGCTTCACCGAGGTCTTTCTTTGAAAAACTCCTTTCAAACACTCCTTTATGCTTTGTAGAATAATTCTACATTATCTTTGATCAACAATATGTCATTCACATATACTTATCAGAAATGATGTAGTGCTCCCACCCACTTTCCAGGCTTCACCGCAAGTCTGTATAAAACTATATGCTTTGATCAACTTATCAAAGCGTATATTCCAACTCCGAGATGCTTGCACCAGTCCATAGATGGATCGCTGGAGCTTGCATATTTTGTTAGCACCTTTAGGATTGACAAAACCTTCTGGTTGCATCATATACAACTCTTCTTTAATAAATCCATTAAGGAATGCACTTTTGTTTATCCATTTGCCAGATTTCATAAAATGTGGCAATTGCTAACATGATTCGGACAGACTTAAGCATAGATACGAGTGAGAAACTCTCATCGTATTCAACACCTTGAACTTGTCGAAAACCTTTTGCGACAATTCTAGCTTTGTAGATAGTAACACTACTATGAACGTCCATCTTCCTCTTGAAGATCCATTTAATCTCAATGGCTCGCTGATCTTTGGGCAAGTCAATCAAAGTCCATACTTTGTTCTTATACATGGATCTCATCTCAGATTTCATGGCCTCAAGCCATTTCGTGGAATCTGGGCTCATCATCGCTTCCTCATAGTTCGTAGGTTCGTCATGGTCAAGTAACATGACCTCCAGAACATGATTACCATACCACTCTGGTGCGGATCTCACTCTGGTTTACCTACGAGGTTCGGTAGTAACTTGATCTGAAGTTACATGATCATCATCATTAGCTTCCTCACTAATTGGTGTAGGAGTCACAGGAACAGATTTCTGTGATGAACTTCTTTCCAATAAGGGAGCAGATACAATTCCTCATCAAGTTCTACTTTCCTCCCACTCACTTCTTTCGAGAGAAACTCCTTCTCTAGAAAGGATCCAATCTCAGCAATGAATAACTTGACTTTGGATCTGTGATAGAAGATGTACCCAACATTTTCTTTTGGGTATCCTATGAAGACGCACTTCTCCGATTTGGGTTTGAGCTTATCAGGTTGAAACTTTTCCACATAAGCATTGCAACCTCAAACTTTAAGAAATAACAACTTTGGTTTCTTGCCAAACCACAGTTCATACGGTGTCGCCTCAACGGATTTAGATGGTGCCCTTTTAACGTGAATGCAGCTGTCTCTAATGCATTACCCCAAAACTATAGTGATTAATCGGTAAGAAACATCATAGATTGCACCATATCTAATAAAGCACGGTTACGACGTTCGGACACACCATTACACTGTGGTGTTCCAGGTGGCGTGAGTAGTGAAACTATTTCACATTGTTTTAATTGAAGACCAAACTCGTAACTCAAATATTTGTCTCTGCGATCAGATTGTAGAAACTTTATTTTCTTGTCACGATGATTTTCCACTTCACTCTGAAGTTCTTTGAACTTTTCAAATGTTTCAAACTTATGTTTCTTCAAGTAGATATACACATATCTGCTCAAATCATATGTGAAGGTCAGAAAATAACGATACCCGCCGCGAGCCTCAACACTCATCGGACTGCATACATCAGTATGTATTATTTCCAATATGTCAGTTGCTCGCTCCATTGTTCCGGAGAACGGAGTCTTAGTCATCTTGCCCATGAGGCATGGTTCGCAAGCATCAAAATGATTCATAATCAAGTGATTCCAAAATCCCATCAGCATGTAGTTTCTTCATGCGCTTTACACCAATATGACCTAAACGGCAGAGCCACAAATAAGTTGCACTATCATTATTAACTTGGCATCTTTTGGCTTCAATATTATGAATGTGTGTATCACTACGATCGAGATCCAACGAACCATTTTCATTGGGTGTATGACCATAGAAGGTTTTATTAATGTAAACAGAACAACAATTATTCTCTAACTTAAATGGATAACCGTTTTGCAATAAACATGATCAAATCATATTCATGCTCAACACAAACACCAAATAACATTTATTTAGGTTTAACACTAATCCCAAAAGTATAGGGAGTGTGCGATGATGATCATATCAATCTTGGAACCACTTCCATCACACATCGTCACTTCACCCTTAACTAGTCTCTGTTCATTCTGTAACTCCCGTTTCGAGTTACTACTCTTAGCAACTGAACCAGTATCAAATACCAAGGGGTTGCTATAAACACTAGTAAAGCACACATCAATTACATGTATATCAAATATAGCATTGTTCACTTTGCCATCCTTCTTATCTGCTAAATACTTGGGGCAGTTCCGCTTTTAGTGACCAATCCCTTTGCAGTAGAAGCACTTAGTCTCAGGCTTAGGTCCAGACTTGGGTTTCTTCACTTGAGCAGCAACTTGCTTGCCGTTCTTCTTGAAGTTCCCTTTCTTTCCCTTTGCCCTTTTTGAAACTAGTGGTCTTGTTAATCATCAACACTTGATGCTCTTTCTTGATTTCTACCTTCATCAATTTCATCATCATGAAAAGCCCGGGAATCGTTTTCGTCATCCATTGCATACTATAGTTCATCACGAAGTTCTACTAACTTGGTGATGGTGACTAGAGAATTCTGTCAATCACTATTTTATCTGGAAGATTAACTCCCACTTGATTCAAGCAATTGTAGTACCCAGACAATCTGAACACATGCTCACTGCTTGAGCTATTCTCCTCCATCTTTTAGCTATAGAACTTGTTGGAGACTTCATATCTCTCAACTCGGGTATTTGCTTGAAATATTAACTTCAACTCCAGGAACATCCATATGATCCATGACGTTCAGAACGTCTTTGAAGTCCTGATTCTAAGCGGTTTAAGCATGGTGCACTAAACTATCAAGTAGTCATCATATTGAGCTAGCCAAACGTTCATGACATCTGCATCTGCTCCTGCAATAGGTCTGTCACCTAGCGGTGCATCAAGGACATAATTCTTCTGTGCAGCAATGAAGATAAACCTCAGATCATGGATCTAATCCGCATCATTGCTACTAACATCTTTCAACTTAGTTTTCTCTAGGAACATATAAAAAATAAAACAGGGGAGCTAAACGCGAGCTATTGATCTACAACATAGATATGCTAATACTACCAGGACTAAGTTCATGATAAATTTAAGTTCAATGAATCATATTACTTAAGAACTCCCACTTAGAAAGACATCCCTCTAATCTTCTAAGTGATCATGTGATCCAAACCAACTAAACCATAACCGATCATCACGTGAAATGGAGTAGCTTTCAATGGTGAACATCAATATGTTGATCATATCTACTATATGATTCACGCTCGACCTTTCGGTCTCAGTGTTCCGAGGCCATATCTGCATATGCTAGGATCGTCAAGTTTAACCTGGGTATTCTGCGTGTGCAAAACTAGCTTGCACCCGTTGTAGATGGTCGTAGAGCTTATCACACCCGATCATCACATGGTGTCTGGGCATGACGAACTTTGGCAACGGTGCATACTCAGGGAGAACACTTTTATCTTGAAATTTAGTGAGAGATCATCTTATAATGCTACCGTCAATCAAAGCAAGATAAGATGCATAAAAGATAAACATCACATGCAATCAATATAAGTGATATGATATGGCCATCATCATCTTGTACTTGTGGTCTCCATCTCTGAAGTACCGTCACCATCGTCACCGGCGCGACACCTTGATCTCCATCGTAGCATCGTTGTCGTCTCGCCAATCTTATGCTTCCACGACTATCGCTACCGCTTAGTGATAAAGTAAAGCATTACAGCGCGATTGCATTGCATATAATAAAGCGACAGCCATATGGCTCCTGCTAGTTGCCGATAACTCGGTTACAAAACATGATCATCTCATACAATAAAATTTAGCATCATGTCTTGACCATATCACATCACAACATGCCCTGCAAAAACAAGTTAGACGTCCTCTACTTTGTTGTTGCAAGTTTTACGTGGCTGCTACGGGCTTAGCAAGAACCGTTCTTACCTACGCATCAAAACCACAACGATAGTTTGTCAAGTTGGTGCTGTTTTAACCTTCGCAAGGACCGGGCGTAGCCACACTCGATTCAACTGAAGTTGGAGAAACTGACACCCGCTAGCCACCTGTGTGCAAAGCACGTCGGTAGAACCAGTCTCGCGTAAGCGTACGCGTAATGTCGGTCCGGGTCGCTTCATCCAACAATACCGCCGAACCAAAGTATGACATGTTGGTAAGCAGTATGACTTATATCGCCCACAACTCACTTGTGTTCTACTCATGCATATAACATCAACGCATAAAACCTGGCTCGGATGCCACTGTTGGGGAACGTAGTAATTTCAAAAAAATTCCTACGCACGCGCAAGATCATCGTGATGCATAGCAACGAGAGGGGAGAGTGATGTCTACGTACCCTCGTAGACCGGCAACGGAAGCGTTGACACAACATAGAGGAAGTAGTCGTACGTCTTCCCGATCTGACCGATCCAAGTACCGAACGTACCGCACCTCCGAGTTCTGCACACGTTCAACTCGGTGACGTCCCTCGAGCTCCGATCCAGCCGAGTGTTGAGGGAGAGTTTCATCAGCACGACGGCGTGATGACGGTGATGATGTTATACCGACGTAGGGCTTCGCCTAAACACCGCTATGATATGACCGAGGTGGAATATGGTGGAAGGGGGCACCGCACACGGCTAAGGAACGATCACGAAGATCAACTTGTGTATCATGGGGTGCCCCCTTGCCCCCGTATATAAAGGAGGGAGTGGGGGTGCGGCCGGCCCCTAGGGGTGTGCCTGGAGGAGTCCTACTCCCACCGGGAGTAGGACTCCCCCCTCTTGCCTTGTTGGAGAAGGAAAGGGGAAGGGGAAAAGAGGAAAGGGGGGCGCCGTCCCCCCCTTCCTTGTCCTATTCATACTACAGGGGGAGGGGGCGCGCGGCCTGCCCTGGCCGGCCCTCCTCTTCTCCCTTAGGGCCCATGTAGGCTCATTAACCCCCGGGGGGTTCCGGTAACCCCCCGGTACTCCGGTAAAATCCCGATTTCACCCGGAACGATTCCGATATCCAAATATAGGCTTCCAATATATCAATCTTTATGTCTCGACCATTTAGAGACTCCTCGTCATGTCCGTGATCACATCCGGGACTCCGAACAACCTTCGGTACATCAAAACACAAAAACCCTAATTACGATCGTCACTGAACTTTAAGCGTGTGGACCCTACGGGTCCGAGAACTATGTAGACATGACCGAGACACGTCTCTGGTCAATAACCAATAGCGGAACCTGGATGCTCATATCGGTTCCTACATATTCTACGAAGATCTTTATCGGTCAAACCGCATAACAACATACGTTGTTCCCTCTGTCATCGGTATGTTACTTGCCCGAGATTCGATCGTCGGCATCTCAATACCTAGTTCAATCTCGTTACCGGCAAGTCTCTTTACTCGTTCCATAATACATCATCTCGCAACTAACTCATTAGTTGCAATGCTTGCAAGGCTTAGGTGATGTGCATTAATGAGAGGGCCCAGAGATACCTCTCCGACAATCGGAGTGACAAATCCTAATCTCGAAATACGCCAACCCAACAAGTACCTTCGGAGACACCTGTAGAGCACCTTTATAATCACCCAGTTACGTTGTGACATTTGCTAGCACACAAAGTGTTCCTCTGCTAAACAGGAGTTGCATAATCTCATAGTCATAGGAACATGTATAAGTCATGAAGAAAGCAATAGCAACAAACTAAACAATCAAGTGCTAAGCTAACGGAATGGGTCAAGTCAATCACATCATTCTCCTAATGATGTGATCCCGTTAATCAAATGACAACTCATGTCTATGGTTAGGAAACATAACCATCTTTGATCAACGAGCTAGTCAAGTAGAGGCATACTAGTGACACTCTGTTTGTCTATGTATTCACACATGTATTATGTTTCCGGTTAATACAATTCTAGCATGAATAATAAAAATTTATCATGATATAAGGAAATAAATAATAACTTTATTATTGCCTCTAGGGCATATTTCCTTCACTATTACCGCAGAACGTTTACTATACCGTGTCACGTCGTCCCTGAGGGGGGTACACCCCAGAGCCGCGTGCTGCCTCTTCAGACATGCCACCACACCTTAAGGCATGTACGAGGGCCCCGTGCAACGCTCCGATGGCATTTCTACCCCCCAAGGCCCCCGTCCTGCCTAACCCTGGAGCGGTTGACCAGGAGATCTGACCCTTTGACTTTCGCCGGACGGGCTTTGACCAATGGACCTCTCCACCAGGTTGTGGTAGGTCAGCCCATAGGAACACTTCGGAACAAGGTCCGGGCCAAACCCATCACAAGATTCCCTCCGTGTCGACCCGACGCGGCCGTTTCCCCCCTCCAGGTGCCGGTGGCGGCGCCATCCGTGAAGGGGTTCACACTCAGGAGACACATGCTGGGTGCCCACACTTCTAGATGTGTAAGAGGCCCCGACGCAAGATTTGGCGGCATGGCTTGTAACGCCCTCGATGCGGCTATATCTCCCACGTGTCGAAGCACGGCTTAGAGGCATAACCGCATTGAAAGCAATGTCGCAAGTGAGGTAATCTTCACACAACCCATGTAATACATAAGGGAAAGAGATACATAGTTGGCTTACAATCGCCACTTCACACAAATACATGAATAAAGCATTACATCATCCAGATACAATCAGGGCCCGACTACGGAGCCAAAATAAAAGAAGACTACCCCAAATGCTACATAGATCCCCGATCGTCCCGACTGGGCTCCACTACTGATCAACTAGATCGAAACAAGACAAAGGACAAGATCTTCATCGAGCTCCTCCTTGAGCTTGGTTGCGTCATCTGCACGGTATCCTCGGCACCTGCAAGCTGGTTTTGGAAGTATCTATGAGTCACGGGGACTCAGCAATCTCACACCCTCGCGATCAAGACTATTTAAGCTTATAGGTAAGGGTAAAAGGTATGAGGTGGAGCTGCAGCAAGCAACTAGCATATATGGTGGCTAACATACGCAAATGAGAGCGAGAAGAGAGAGCAAAGGCACGGTCGAACAATTACGATCAAGAAGTGATCCTAGAACAACCTACGTCAAACATTACTCCAACACCGTGTTCACTTCCCGGACTCCGCCAAGAAGAGACCATCACGGCAACACACGCGGTTGATGTATTTTAATTAAGGTCAACTTCAGTTTTTCTACAACCGGACATTAACAAATTCCCATCTGCCCATAACCGCGGGCACGGCTTTCGAAAGTTCAAATCCCTGCAGGGGTGTCCCAACTTAGCCCATCACAAGCTCTCACGGTCAACGAAGGATATTCCTTCTAGCGGGAAGACCCGATCAGACTCGGAATCCCGGTTATAAGACATTTCAACAATGGTAAAACAAGACCAGCAAAGCCACCCAGATGTGCCGACAAATCCCGATAGGAGCTGCACATATCTCGTTCTCAGGGCACACCGGATGAGCCAGACGTCGGGTGGGCCAGCCAGAGTTGCCCCTGGTAGCTCCGAACATCGCTCAGTTTGGACCAACACTCAGAGGAGCACTGGCCCGGGGGTTTAAAATAAAGATGACCCTTGAGTCTGCAGAACCCAAGGGAAAGAAAAGGCTAGGTGGCGAATGGTAAAACCAATGTTGGGCCATGCTGGAGGAGTTTTATTCAAGGCGAACTGTCAAGGGGTTCCCATTATAACCGAACCGCGTAAGGAACGCAAAATCCGGGAACATAACACCGATATGACGGAAACTAGGGCGGCAAGAGTGGAACAAAACACCAGGCATAAGGCCGAGCCTTCCACCCTTTACCAAGTATATAGATGCATTAATTAAATAAGAGATATTGTGATATCCCAACAAGTAAACATGCTCCAACAAGGAACAACATCTCCATGTTCCAACAAGAACAAACTTCAATCTTCACCTGCAACTAACAACGCTATAAGAGGGGCTGAGCAAAGCGGTAACATAGCCAAACAACGATTTGCTAGGATAAGGTGGGTTAGAGGCTTGGTTTAACAATATGGGAGGCATGATAAGCAAGTGGTAGGTATTGCAGCATAGACATAGCAAAAGAGCGAGAAACTAGCAAGCAAAGATAGAAGTGATTTCGAGGGTATGTTCGTCTTGCCTGAAATCCCGCAAGGAAGAAGAACGAGTCCATGGAGAAGACAAACGGACGTAGACAAACGGGTCCTCACAAATTCTACGTTATCGGAACCAACTCGTAGAAGCAAACACCGGAAAGAAGCACACAACATAGTAAACAACCAACACATGAACATGATATGATATGCGGGATGCGGTATGTGATGCATATGCATGATTTGCAAATGAATGATTGAACCTGGCCTCAACTTGGAAATCCAAGAGTGCCACTGGAAAGGTGGGGTGATTTCGGTTGAAATCGATATAAAGATCACCGGTATCGGATGCACGGTTTGGAAATGGCAAGCAAAACAAATATGGCACCGATCTGCGATAAACAGCAAGTGACCAACTAAATGCATCAAGATAAATATGCTACAGCACTCAAAAATGGCAACAAAATACAAGGAAGAAATCCACTCAAGAATCTTAACAAAAGATGAACACTGAGCTACGGCTAATTCATCCATTAACAGGCTCAAACAAGCATGGCAAAAGTGCAAAAGATAACAGGTTTTCAGACTTAGTGAAATTAACACAAGTCTGGAATTTATCAACAGGTAGCAAACTTTAGAGCATTAAAACTACAAGCTACAGGAACTTAACATGGCAAAGCAAGGCATGGCATGAAGCTACTCTAAGCACTTAACAAAAGTCCCTTAGTGACCTTGCGCCAAAAGGGATCAGAAAATACAATTGCAAGCATGTGAACATGGCAAAAACATAAACAGATCTCAGACTTGGAGAAAAACTGGAGCATGCAAATCAGTTAATGAGTAGGCATGTTTACGAGCTCGATGCACTCACTACAGAGCATGGCATGACACACTAAGCATACAACCATTAATAAGACATGGATAGGATCTAGACATGGCAAGAACAACAACATAGCATGCACGGATCAATAGAAACATCCTCGGCAAAATCGCTAACAAGTCAACAATCTGCCAGGATACACGATATAGCAAAAGTAGAGCTTGATTGACTCAAGCTAGGTTGCTCCATAAATGCAAACAAAGACATGGATGGATATAGCACCACAATGTTAACAAAACATCCTTACTGATCATCCTTAAAAGAGGCACGGATCACTAGGAAACAACATGAACATATGGCATAACAACAAAATCAGGACAAGGACTTAGTGAAATTCTAAGTCCCTGAAATCAGCATTACCGATTACGCTACTTTGCAAGCTTGTGCTAGTCACCACAAATATCACAAAAATACATGGAAAGCACCACTGTAAAGATGGCATGGCATATAACAAAACACATGTAGAGCTCAGGATCATAGCATGCACACATTAATCATGGCAAAAATGACAAATAGCTATTTGCTGAAACAGATCTGACAAATTACTCACATGGCCCTCTTCCAACAGCATTTCGGGCATCAAGATGAGCTCAAATGAAAATAATGTAATGAGATGAAATGATGTACTCGTCGAGACAAACATTTTGATATGCTACACGCATGAATCGGAGCCACGGATGATGAGTTATGACATGATGAAAAATGCAAAAAGATTATGGAGGGAGAGGAGAAACTCAACCGAGGTGATTTTTAGATCTGAGATCCAGGGCAACTGTAGCAGCTCGTTCTCGCCGGAGAAAGGGACGTCGCCGGAGTAGAGGTTGCCGGAGCCGGATCCGGGTCGGAGTAGGTGCGGCGGAGGGCGGCGCCGGCGAGAGGCGGTGGTCGCCGGCGAGGTGGACGGGAAGGCGGGCGGCGGCGTTCCCGGCATGGAGGCGGCGATGCGGAGCCGCGCGGTGCTGCAGCGAACCGGCACGGTGGCGCGGCGAGCCGGCGCGGAGGGCGACGCGCCTCGGGCGGAGGAGAGCTGGGCGCGGGGAGGCGGCGACCGGGCCCGGGAGGGCCTCCCGCGGGCCAGGCGGGCCGCGGCGGATGAGGAGGTGGCCGGGCCACGTGGCGGCTTCTGGTAGGCTGGGCGCGGTGGCGCGGGGCGTGTCCGGCAGGAGCGGACACGTCCGGCGGCGGCGGAGACGAAATTTTTAGGGTTATGGGTGGTTTCATCCGCAATTTCGGGAGGGGATCTATTTATAGAGGTAGAGGGAGCTAGGAGAGTCCAAATGAGGTGCGGTTTTTGGCCACGCGATCGTGATCGAACGACCGAGAGGATGGAGTGGGTTTAGCTAGGTTTTGGGCCACTTTGGAGAGGTGTTGGGCTGCAACACACACGAGGCCTTTTCGGTCCCTCGGTTAACCGTTGGAGTATCAAACGAAGTCCAAATGTCACGAAACTTGACAGGTGGTCTACCGGTAGTAAACCAAGGCCGCATGGCAAGTCTCGGTCCAATCCGAAAACGTTTAACACCCGCACACGAAAAGAGGTAGAAAGGAACACCGGGTGACATAGGAGCGCCGGATTGCAAATCGGACAACGGGGAAAATGCTCAGATGCATGAGACGAACATGTATGCAAATGAAATACACATGATGAAATGATATGCAATGCATGACCCGCAAGCAATGACAAGGCAACAACAGCGAATAACTGGAAAACACCTGGCACATCGGTCTCGGGGCGTCACAACACTCCACCACTACGAGAGGATCTCGTCCCGAGATCTAGAATGGCACCGGAGGGAAAAACGGGAGAGAAAGAGAAGAGGTAAAACTAAGTTGCTTCTTTGACCAATGAGTGAAACCAAAGAACCTTGAAAAGGTTAAACCATTTTGAGAAAAGAATACAACGTAGATAAATGAAGTTGAAAGCACTCCGTTAGCAAAGAGGAACAAGGAAGAACAACTTTGGGCAGCACTCCGGTTGAGAAGGGATGGAAGACTTTACAAGCTGAAAAGAACTTGAGCCGAGGACACAACACTCTGGTTAAATGGATAAACATGAAAAGAACAAGATCTAAGATGATGAGAGAAAAGAGCAACATCACAATGCCTCCGGATGAAAGAATCAAAGGTAGATTGTCGGAACAAAAGAGCGGAGAAGAAAATTACAACTTCTACCACAATTGAACTTGGAAAGCATCCTTGCAAGAAAGGATTGCGCGGGGTTGTTGGGAAAACAACAACGAAGAGGGTAAGCTTGTAGTGGGCTTATGGAAAACATCTCTAGAACTTGAGGTGAAATTCTGCCACTAACGAAAACAATATTGGATTGATAAGAACAAGAAGACGAGGAACTCATACCACCGGGAGGATAAAAGAAGGACTTGGGTCATTTATAATCACCATAAATAGCAACAATCCTTAGGTAAGGCTCTAGGTGAAATATAACCCAAGATAACTCCAATGACCGGATTGATGGATTTATAAATACCTCATTCTTAACAACATGTGAATCATGAAACATGAACTCAAATTATCAAGAATGACATAATACCACCTTCAATGATACAGAAGAAAGATTTGCACTCCAGATTGCAAAAAGAAGAAAACTTGAAGTATATCTTGGCGAATCATAGCTTCGAGAGATATCTTGAAGAACATTTGAAGAATGAAAAGACTCCTTGACGAACCACCATGAGGAACTCCGGTAATAAAAGGATGATTAAACGAAAGGAAAGAGAAGTAGAAAACACAAGGTGAATCCTTGTAATGATTAGATGGGTCTTCGCGACGAGATAAAATGGAAAACCTCGGAACTCCGAAAAAAGAAAGATGAAACAATTAAAATAGAAAATTTGAAAAACCTCCGGAACAAGGAATTAAATCACTTGGAAGAGACAAGAATAAGAATTACATTATGCTTATCCTTCATCAATTTAAATTGATGACGAGCAAACGGATTTGGCATACTACTTATTCTCGAAGAAAGGATTAAGATAGATATCGTGCCAACTTGGGAAGGTATTGAACGAACCACCGAAAGGGTTGAAACAACGAATAAATTGATATGATAAAGAAGGAAGAGAAAACTCTTGAATGAACCACCGTAAGGATTAAAAATGAAAGTGGGAAAGGCACAAATCACCGAAAAGAAATGGAAACGAATGACGATACTTGAGGGGATTTAGATAGAAGTGAACGAAGAGATCGTGAACTGATTAGATAATACTTGAATGATGCCCCGGTAAGATTTAGAGAAAGAGAGCTGAAAGCTGAGAATGAATACTTCTGAGGTGATGGGCTCCGGAGAATCAAACTGAAAAGACTTCTGAAATGATCCGGATGGATGAAAAGAATTCTCACAATCAAAACAATTATGGGAGGATGGCATCAAAGCTAGAATCACGAATCTTTGGGAGAAGGGATAAGATTGCAGAGAAACTCTTCTTCGGTCCTCAAATGTTGATAATGACGACGAGAAACGCCACCATGAATTGCTGAGATACTCCGGGATGAAAATTAGAAAGTTGAACCAACGATGAAAAGAATTTGAAAGATCTTGGTGAAAGACATAAGACTGATGACAATTCATTATTATGTCAAACTTCGAAAAGAATTTTACGGATATCTCCGGGAGAATTAGAAGAGTCAGGTAAGATCCTGGAAAAAGACTTGTGGGTTAGGGCCCACTCAAAAGAAAACACCGTTGAACAATTTAAAAGAAAGATTGCACCGGTTGAATTAAATGGCTTGAATGAGATAACAAACTCGAGATATCTTGAACACTCCGGAACAAATGAATAGCGAAGAGTGGATGATTATGAGGTGCACCGGTATGATAAAACTTCTGAAACGAGGAAAAGGATATGATCAACACCAAAAGCTTGAATTGAATCCACCGGAGAAGAAAACGAGTGAAGAGTGACGAACTTGAAGCTCCGTTAGAATCTTCATGAGAATAGCCAGATAAGAACATTGACGGAAAAAGAATGGAGAGGCTTCTCATCAATAAGATGATACTGGATTATGAAATCTTAGTCCTTGAGGAAAAAGGGAGGGTGGGCGGGAAAAACAAAGGCAACTTGGAGACGGATGAAACAAACACCGTTTAACACCAGCACACAAAAAGAGGTAGAAAGGAACACCGGGTGACATAGGAGCGCCGGATTGCAAATCGGACAACGGGGAAAATGCTCAGATGCATGAGACGAACATGTATGCAAATGAAATGCACATGATGACATGATATGCAATGCATGACACACAAGCAATGACAAGGCAACAACAGCGAATAACTGGAAAACACCTGGCACATCGGTCTCGGGGCATCACATGGCTAGCCCCCGGAAGCCGCCGGCCCGAATCATAGACATGCGAAGAGCAATACGCGTAGAGGGAAGTGTTCAGATACTTTTGCATCACCAAAAATTATGACAAATTACCGTCCGTCCTATATCACATGTGCCCACTCCGTGTAAAATAAACATGATTTTATCACGCTCCTAGTGTTCAATAATATTCACGCCACACCGTTACCGCAGAATGTTTACCGTGTCATCGCCGTTGGTGAGCGGGGCCACACCCCGGAGTCACGTGTTGCCTCTTCAGACATGCCACCACACCTTAAGGCATGTATGAGGGCCGCACGCGACGCTCCGGTGGCATTGCTACCCCCCAAGGCCCCCGTCCCGCCTAACCCTGGAGCGGTTGACTAGGAGATCTAACCCTTTGACTTTGTGTGGACGGGGGTTGATCAATGGACCTCTCCACCCAGTTGTGGTAGGTTAGGCCATAGGAACACTTCGGAACAAGGTCCAGGCCAAACCTACCGCAAGATTCCCTCCGCGTCGACACGAGCGGCCGTTTCCCCCCTCCATGTGTCGGCGACGTCATCGTCCGTGAAGGGGGTCACACTCCGGAGACGCGTGCGGGGTGTGGGCACCCGCCACCACACTTCTAGATGTGTAAGATGCCCCGACGCAATATTTGACGGCATGGCTAGCCCCCGGAGGCCGCTGGCCACAATCGTAGACACGCGAAGAGCAATCCGCGTAGAGGGAAGTGTTCAGATACTTCTGCTACACAAGGCCTACGCATGTCGCGAGGTTGCGACTTGCATATGGCCCAGTGTTGGTATGCCATGTCACAATGACCTAATATATGTACGAAATAACAAAATAAAGGGTGATTTCAAATCTAAAGCAATGAAATAAAAAGGAATACAATAAATACAATAAAAAATAAAAAAGTTAAAAAATATATAATAAAAGAAAATACAAAAAAGATTGAGAAACCAGTTGGGAAATACTTCTTTAATGAAATAGAACGAATATATATATTGTAAACCGTGTGTAGTTCTCGGCTTATCCTAATAAAAAAACAGAAGCACAAAACGCGGGACTTCCCTAGTAGGAAAAAGAATGCGCGGGACTTACCAAAACACAGGCGCGCTCATCTTCCCCCAAATCTCCTCCCCATGCTGCCCCCACCTCGCGCACCCAAAATCGCCCGCTACTCCGCTGCCTACACCCACCGTCGGCCGCACCGCCACCCACCCCCGCTCTACCCCCCTTCTCCACCAGATCCACACCCCACCACCTCCCTCGCCGCGCATGAGCTCCCCCGAGCAGGCCCTCCGACCGGCCGCCACCGCCCTGCCCCTCGCTGTCTGCTAGGGTTGAGGTCGTTGGCCTTCTCCGCCGCGCCACCTTCCCTCCACTGGCAGGTACATCTCTCTCTCTCTCTCTCTGACCGGCTGTGTTCTCTGTAGATCCGGTTTAGCTCCTCGAGCGGCAAGGTGCTTGCCAAGGAGAAGGATGCCAGGAAGGTGACCCAGATCCGGTTCGGCTCCTTCGGTGGCAAGGTGCTCAGCTCCTCCAGCGACAAAGCAGCAAGATGTTCTCTGTACACGGTTTTGGTTCAGTTTGCATCTTCAGTACATACACATGTTTGGCCCAGTTTGCATCTGTCCATTACAGTAGTTTTGTAGTTTTATTTGACGCAATTTTGATGGACACAACAACAAGTTTATGAGATACGGTATGTTCTTCCTTGTGAAGAGCTTTGATGATTAAAGAAACAATTTTTCTCAATGTTTGACTATACACACTACTGCTAGTAGAAACTAATAAGCCAAATAATGTGCAAGGTGCTCCGGTGGCAAGTTGCCCCTGCTGATCTCCTCCTCCTCCTCTGCAAGGTGCTCTGTCAGCAAGGTGCCTCTTCTGGTCTCCTCCTCGTCTGCAAAAACAACAGCAGCAACCAGGTCTTGGTTCTGCTCCCTCCCCCAATTGCATCTTCAGGAACCAAAATGATGACAGTACCTATGCTAGGCTATGGGAATAGAGAAGAAACAATACCTATGCGGAGTCAAGAACAACAACAGCCTCATATTTGAAATTTAATAACTTAAGATTGAAATTCAATGATCTGAAATGATTGTACTAACTAACAATTATTAGGCTATGGGAGTCGAGAAGAAACAATACCTATGTGGAGTGGAGATTTTTCTTCTATGAACCTTCTCAAATGATCGAAACCCAAGTTCATATATCCCTGCAAATTATAAACCAATATACAGTTCTCATCTTGCCAAAAAAATGTGTGTGAGTGTCCACTGACTAAAAGAAGCACTTAAATAGTTTGTAATTTTATTTGAATGTGATTGTGATGGACACAACAAAGTGTATGAGATGCAGCTATTCCTTGCGAAGAGCTTTTTGATGATAAAAGAAGCATTTTTGTTTTATGTTTGATCTCAGTTTGCACTTTATTATAGGACATGCATTATTTTGAAGACGGGACCGTTGTTGCGGGGCTTCTTTTTGGAGGGACAACTGGCACCGAGCCACTCAATACATTTATGGGATTAAGTATCTCCCGCTTGTCAAAGAAACTGAAAGGGGGTGGATCAACGAAGGTGCTAGCTTGAGGATTGATGTATATGGTGGGAAGTTCAAACAACATAACGGGCCTGACTCTGATCCGGCCTCATAGGACATTGACGCTATGATTTCCGTCTAGTCGGGACAAGGCAAGAAGGGTGGCCAGTTATACATCGGCCACGGCGCCATTCGGAAGAAGGGCATTCCGAAACTCTCCCACCTCCGTGCTACCGCGTCGAGTTCAGGTCCTGCTATAGAGCGTTGCCCACAGCCTGGGTTACACATGCTCCATCAATTCAAGGTATGTTCTGCTTCATTGACTTTCCTTGTGATTTCTTCTTTGTATTGCAACGATGGTGAACTTGTTGCGATGGCATATTGTAGGCCCACCTAGAGGAAGAAACCAGGTTGCGGCAGGAGGCTTATGCCAATGTCGTGCTTCAACAGGAGAAAGCCATGAAAATGCAGCAAGCTCTATTTCAACAGCAGGAATTCAAGGCTAGACTACAGGCAGCCTTGCAGGAGACGTTCGCTCAGTTCAGAACTAATATGCAGGGTTCCACTTTGTCGGATCTTCCATCACTTCCACCTCTTCCTACTTTTAAATTTGTAAGTCTTCCAACTTCTAAACCATGCATCTTACCATCCTGCTTAAAGATCATGCATCTTACATCACCGTCTCGTGCTTGAAGTTTTCTCAGTCGGGACAAGGCATCAATAATAGTGTGGTAGGTGGATCTACACCTGGCCAAGCAAGCCCAGTGACACCCACTACGGCTTATGTCGCTTCGACCTCCCCGCAACAATGATCACTCGAGGTAGTTGTTTATGAGCATGTCTGGTTATTGGCCTGGCCGCTGCACGCCTGGCCTGGGCTCTGCCTGAAACCTGCCTGGTATTTGTTTGGATTGTATCCTGAAAAACAAGATGTCTTCCTGGTGTGGGACTCCTATCAATATGATTAGCCTGGCCCTAGACTAAAAAATAGAAGAAAGTAAAATACTCAGCCCAGGCAACATGATTAGCCTGGCCGAGGCATACTTTTTCCACCGCCTGGCCATCTGCCTGGAAGTAACGACCAGCCATGAGCAGTACTATTCATTGAGTAAAATATCTTTAAGCACTAAACGACAAAATGGCCATTCAGGAAAGGAACCAAACACATGATCCCAGGCAAGCCTGGTCAGGAAGAAAAAGCTCACCATCCCAGGCTCATTTTAGGCAGCCGTTTTTACCAGGCACAATGTCCAGGAAAGGAACCAAACAGAGCCTATGTTTGTGCATTGTTGATGGTTACGTCTTATTGTTGCTTGTGCTTCTCAACTTACAACTTGTGCATTGTTGATGGTAGAGCCCACAAGTGTTGATGCTTATATTGTTCATACATCTTAGCTTCAATCTGAACCTTATATGTTGATGCTTGTTGAGTCTAGTGTCTTATCTATCTTTGCAACTTAACTTTGCAAACTCATTCATGTGATAATTGACTTATAGGTTTGCATCATGGATGCCGTTGTGAAGTTGGGAGTGGACATGCATGCTGCGGTGGAGCTCATTGCATCTTTTAGGTTAATGCTTGTTTTTTTGAAAAGGGGGGACTCCCCGGCCTCTGCATCAGAACGATGCATACAGCCATAAATAAAAAATAAGCAAACAAGGTTCAACAAGGTCTTAGAGTCTCAAAGGAAAAAAATGCTCATAAAGAGCCAAATAGCTAGAGACAAACTAGCCAGAGAAAGCCATAACCGGCAGGCATAAGAAGAAGGTAGGTAAACTAATTGCCTATCCTATTACATGACCGCCATCCAAACCGGTTGAATATATCCCATGCTACCATCTCCCAGCGGATAGATCCTGTAACTAAACGCTCCCTAGCCTCCGTCGGAGTGAGTAGCGACCACATACGGATCAATGCAGTGGCTCGGAAGATAACCTGTAAAAAATGAATATTTGTTGTTCTGTTAAAGACCAAATAATTTCTGCAGTTCCAGAATGCCCACAATAAAGCACATAGTCCTACTCGAATGTCTCTCGCTAGTTCGGACTCTATCCCGTTAAGCCACGTTCCAAATAACATGCTGACAGAACTCAGAGGAGAAATATTAAATGCAATGTGGACCGTACGCCATAAAACTTTGGCCAACGTGCAATCAAGAAGAAGGTGTTTGATAGTTTCATCCCGATCACAGAAGCTACACCTAGTAGGTCCTGTCCAATTACGCTTTGCCAAGTTATCTTTGGTTAATATTACTTGTTTATGTACAAACCACATAAACACTTTAATTTTCAAAGGTACTTTGACATTCCAAACATGTTTGGATCTAGGAATAGAGCTTGAGTTGATAACATCAATATACATTGATTTAACTGTAAACTCTTCAGACCTAGTAAGCTTCTAGCATAACTTATCGGGTTGTTGAGACAACTGAATCTCCATCAGTCTGCTCACTAGATGAAGCCATTGTTCCCAACGATTGCCAACTAGCGTTCTCCTAAACTGAATATTAAGGGGGAATCAATTGTAGTACCGTTGCAATGAAGACATCATGTCGTTGAACAATACCATAAAGAGATGGATATTGAATCGCAAGGGGGGTCTCTCCTAGCCAAGTATCTTCCCAGAATCGTGTGGTAGCTCTGTTACCAATAACAAACTTTGTCCTGTTAAAAAGGCTACTTTGACTCTCATAATACCTTTCCAAAAAGGCGAGTCAGTCGGCCTCATAGTCACCTGGGACAAAGTTTTGGAGTGGAGATACTTACTACGGAGGATCTGCGCCCAAGTGGCATCGGTCTCGACGGATAACTTCGACATCCACTTGCTGAGAAGACATCTGTTCTTAACCTCAAGGTTCTCAATTCCAAGACCCCCTTGGTCTTTCGGTCGACATATAATATCCCACTTGGCAAGTTTGTATTTTCTTTTGAGTTCATCGCTCTGCCAAAAGAAGCGAGAACGATAAAAGTCTAGTATTTTCCTGACTCCAACTGGGACTTCGAAGAACGACAAGAGAAACATAGGCATACTCGTGAGGACCGAATTTATCAGAATTAACCAACCTCCGTATGACATGAGCTTGCCCTTCCAGCAACTTAGTTTCTTTTCAAAGCGGTTCTCGATACACTTCCATTCTCTGTTTGTCAACTTACGATGGTGGATTGGTATTCCTAGGTATGTAAAAGGTAAAGTCCCCAAATCACACCCAGACAATTACTTATAAGCCTCTTGTTCGTCCTTGTATCTACCAAAATAGAACAATTCGCTTTTGTGAAAATTGATCTTTAACCCGGTCAATTGTTCAAATAAGCATAACACCAGCTTCATATTTCTCACTTTTTCCAAGTCGTGCTCCATAAAGAGGATCGTATCATCGGCGTACTGTAAGATAGACACACCACCATCAACAAGATGAGGTACCAGTCCACCCACCTGTCCAGCCTCCTTAGCCCTTCCTATCAGAGTTGCCAACATATCAACTACAATGTTGAACAGAATAGGGGACATCGGATCTCCTTGTCTCAGGCCCTTATGTGTCTGGAAATAATGACCTATGTCGTCATTTACTTTAATTCCAACATTCCCTTTTTGCGTAAATGACTCAACCTGACGTCGCCAGGCTTCATCAAAACCTTTCATACGCAAGGCCTGTTGAAGGAAAGACCATTTGACTTTATCGCACGCCTTTTTGAAATCCACCTTAAAAACGACTCCATCAAGTTTTTTCGAGTGAATTTCATGGAGCGTTTTATGAAGGACCACAACCCCTTCTAGGATGTTTTTGTCCGGCATGAAAGCAGTTTGGGAATGCTGCACCATAGAATGCGCAATCTGGGTGAGCCTATTAGTCCCAACCTTGGTGAATATTTTGAAACTAACATTGAGAAGGCAGATCAGCCTGAACTGCTCAATCCTCACAGCCTCCGTTTTCTTAGGAAGCAGGGTTATTGTTCCAAAATTCAGGTGAAATAGCTGAAGCTGTCCAGAGAATAAATCATGGAACATCGGTAACAAATCCCCCTTAATAATGTGCCAGCATTTTTTATAAAACTCCACTGGAAAACCATCTGGTCCAGGAGCTTTATTATTCTTCATCTGTGAAATAGCATCAAACACCTCCTTCTCCGTAAATGGGGCAGTCAAAATTTCATTCTCATCAGCAGCAAGTTGAGGCACATCCTCAATCCTGGACTCATCCAGGGATACGCAACTATCCTTCGGGGTCCGAACAACTGCTTATAGTATTCGGTAATGTAGGTTTTAGGTTTTCTTGTCCTAGAATTGTCCCTTCATCTTGTTCAAGTTGGAAGATTCTCTTCTTTCTATGCTTGCCATTAGCGATCATGTGAAAGAAATTGAGTATTTTCGTCCCCCTGGATGACTTTGCGAACCTTAGCCCGCAAAGCCCACTTCAATTCCTCCTCACGGAGAAGCTCTTTCAATCTCATCTCTGCCTCAAGCTTTGCATGAAGCTCCGTGGCAGGAACCATCGTGGACTCGGCTTTGAGGTCCAAGGACTGAATAAGTGTAAGGAGCCTCTCCTTTTCAACCTTATACATCCCACTAAGATTCTTAGCCCACCCACGCAAAAAACTTCTCAAGTGTCTTAACTTATTCTGCCACCGCTCGACCACAGTCCTACCTCCTGCATCCTTAGCCCATTCCCTGGCTACCAGATCGAAGAAGCCTTCTCGTTCAAACCATGCCATTTTGAACGAAAATGAATTTTTGTTCCCCATGCAAGTGGGCTCCCAGAATCCACAAGCACAGGCGTGTGGTCAGAAATACCACGCGAAAGCGCCTGGACTATAACCAAGGGAAATTTCTGTTTCGAGTCGGTTAATGCCTGGTGTCAACTTGGAACTCACGGGCCTTTCATTTGTGAACTCTGGATGCATATGTATGTATGTTGTTATGAACCTTCATTGGATATGTATGCATGTGCGGACTTGGAACTCACGGTCCATTCGTTTGTGAACTTGTGTTGCGTATGTATGCATGTGTGGACTTTGAACTTAGGGCCGGTTTTCGTTGTTATATTGTTGTTGTGAACCTTCGTTGGATATATATTGCTAGATATATTTTGGTTGATCATGTATTCCTGGATATGTATATTTTGCTGCTCCCTGAAGGAAGCAAATTGTTTTTGCTATATGGCCTGTAAGCCGAGTACCCCAGCGAACAGCACCCTGCTTATAGGTCATATATGCCACGGGTAGGCTATAAGCCATGTACCTCAGCCAAAGGAACCCAGCTTATAGGCCATGTATAAGCCACCGCATGTAACTCAGCCAAAAACACCCGGCTTATAGGCCATATGAAAAGCCACGGGAGCCTATATATAAACCGTGTACAGCTTCTATAAGGCACTCGGTTTAAATATAACCCGTGCGGCTTGCGGAGGCACTCGCCTTATATATAAAGCATGCATTGAGAGGAGGCACACGGCTTATAAGTAAACCGTGTAGCGCGCATACGCACTCGGCTTATACAGACTGTAACACGTGGTCGTTAACACCCGGTCACCATCACGTTACTTTATTAAACCGAGAGCCTTGTGAAAACACTCGGTTTATACATAAACCGAGCTTTTTTGTTTGGGCACTCGGCTTATACCGTATAAGCTGGTCACTTGTAAACTGTGTCCTATAAGCCGGGTATTTTACTTGGCGTTAACACAGGGACTATGGATGTTCTGGCTTCTTCGGAGGGTGAGTTTCACATTAAACTCCATATCCGAAACAAAGCTGACAACTTCACATGGTCCCTCGTCACCGTGTATGGGGCAACCCAGGATGAGTTCAAGGCTGCTTTTCTCCGGGAATTGGTTAATCTGGCGAAAGATAATCCCTATCCCATTCTTATTGGTGGGGATTTTAATTTGCTACGATTTCCAAATGAGAAAAGCCGTGGTAGGTTTGATAATCATTGGCCTTTCCTTTTCAACGCTATTATAGACAGTCTAGATCTGCGAGAGGTTTCCATGACTGGAAGACAGTTCACTTGGGCGAACAGTCTCCTGGAGCCGACATATGAGAAACTAGATCGCGTGTTAATGGATACCGACTAGCAATTCAAATTCCCAATGGTCTCTGTTCGCGCTCTACCTCGTATAGAGGCTATCCCAGACCATGCACCCATCCTCTTATCTACTGGATTGCCACGACCGCAGCACAGACGCAAGTTCAAGTTCGAACTGGGATGGTTGCATCGGGATGGATTCCAGGACATGGTCAAGGAGGTGTGGGATAAACCGGTTGCCGGACTTACCCCAATTCACAAATGGAACAACAAAATGCATGCTTTACATAAGTTCCTTCGTGGTTGGGCTAGGCACACTGCGGGTGTCCTTAAAAAAGAAAAGCTTCGTCTTTCATCTATTATTGATGATTTAGAAGCTTTGGTAGAGATTAGACCTCTCTCTGAGCATGAAATAGAGATCAAGAGTCAATCAAATGCCCAGTTAGCTCGCATGCTACGTGAGGAGGAACTTAAGTGGTACCAGCACTCAAACTCTTAGTTTATCCTGAAAGGTGATTCGAATACGAGATATTTCCATGGTGTCGCCAATGGTAAACACCGGAAGAAACTTATTCATTCCCTACGTCAGGAGGAGGGCCCGACTGAAGGGCATGAGCAACTTAAGTCTTATATAACTAATTATTACAAAAATCTATTCGGAACCCCTGAGGAAGGAAACTTCTCGATGGATGAGTCTCGAATAGATGACATTCCGCAAGTTTCTGATGCAGAAAATAGCCTTCTAACAGCTCCATTTTCTGAGGAGGAAGTTAGAAAGGCGGTTTTCCTAATGGAGCACAACAAAGCTCCGGGTCCAGATGGTTTTCCCCTTGAGTTCTACCAAAACTTTTGGGATGTCATCAAACATGATCTCCTACTCCTGTTTGGCTGCCTTCACGTTGGCCAACTAGAGTTGTTTTGATTAAACTTCGGTGAAATTATTTCATTACCTAAGGTTAATGAGGCTGAAAGGATACAACAGTATCGGACAATATGCCTCCTTAATGTCAGTTTTAAAATCTTCACGAAGGTTGCGACAATTAGACTACATTCGGTTGCTGAACATGTGGTTCGTCCTTCTCAAACTGCTTTCATGCAAGGCAGAAACATCCTAGATGGGGTTGTTGTCCTTCATGAAACAGTCCACGAATTGCATCGGAAAAAACTAAATGGGGTAGTTCTTAAAATCGACTTTGAAAAAGCTTATGACAAAGTCAAGTGGTCTTTTCTTCAACAGACTCTCAGAATGAAAGGATTTTCTGCAGAGTGGCGCGCAATGATCCATAGCTTCGTGACTGGAGGTAGTGTTGCCATTAAAGTCAATGATGACATTGGTAACTATTTTCAAACGAAGAAAGGATTTCGACAAGGTGACCCAGCATCACCCATGCTATTCAATATAGTGGCAGATATGCTAGCGGTCATGATTGAGCATGCTAAGGTTGATGGCCAAATTGATGGGGTGGTGAATCATCTAGTTGATGGTGGTCTCTCCATCCTTCAATATGCTGACGATACAATTCTCTTTATGGATCATGACCTCGAGAAAGCAAGAAATCTGAAATTAATTTTATCAGCATTCGAGCAACTCTCAGGGCTTAAGATCAATTTCCATAAAAGTGAATTGTTTTGTTTTGGCGAGGCTCAAGATGAGGCCCATCTGTATGCTGACCTATTCGGATGCGGGTTGGGCCAATTTTCGATCACTTATTTGGGGATACCGATACATTATCGGAGACTCACAAATGCTGAATGGAAATACGTCGAGGAGAGACTACAAAAAATGCTTAGCAGTTGGAAAGGTAAACTGCTATCTCTGGGTGGAAGGTTGGTCCTCATAAATTCAGTACTAAGTAATATGGTACTATATATGATTTCCTTATTCCAGTTGCCGAAAGGAGTATTACATAGATTGGATTACTTCCGATCGAGATTCTTTTGGCAAGGAGATAGCGAGAGAAAGAAATATCGACTGGCTAAATGGAGTGTGGTTTGCCGTCCAAAGGACCAAGGCGGGTTGGGTATTCATGACCTTGAGGTTAAGAATAGGGCCCTTCTCGGCAAATGGTTGTTTAAGTTATTGACGGAAGATGGTGTATGGCAAACCCTCCTTAGAAGAAAATATGTGGGTTTAAAGGCGGTATCACAAGTATACTGGAAGCCTGGGGACTCCCATTTTTGGGCGGGACTAATGGCAACGAAGAAACATTTCTTCCGCCATGGGTCCTTCTTGATTAAGGATGGATCGGAAATTAGATTCTGGGAGGATAAGTGGCTAGGTAATGCTACACTCCGTGAACAATATCCAGCTCTATACAATATTGTGCGTCACAAGGGTGATACTATCGCCAAGGTTTTGGAATCATTTCCGCCAAATGTGACGTTCAGAAGGGAATTAATTGGACCTAGACTCCAATCGTGGAACATACTACTCCAGCGGTTAGCCACATTACAGTTGTCACAAGGGTCCGATGTATTTCGCTGGAACCTACATGGGAATGGGCAATTCTCAGTGGATTCTATGTATAGAGCTTTGATCTAGTCTGACGTGCCAGTTGATAATAATAAGAAGATCTGAAAGATGAAGATACCTCTTAAGAATAAAATCTTTGCATGGTATCTTCGTCGCGGAGTCATTCTTACTAAAGATAACCTTATTAAGAGGAATTGGCATGGAAGTACACAATGTGTCTTTTGTCCGCATGATGAGACAATAAAACATTTATTCTTCCAATGTAAATTGGCTCGTTCTATATGGCCAATCATCCAAATAGCGTCTGGCTTGTATCCTCCTTGTAGTGTTGCTAATATATTTGGCAACTGGCTACATGGGATTGATCACAAGTTTAGAACTCTTATCAGGGTGGGAGCGCTTGCCGTGATTTGGTCGCTTTTGGCTATGTATAAATGATAAGGTTTTTAGTGATAAAAATACTTCTCTTATGCAGGTTATCTACATATGTACCGGGACTCTTCGTTTATGGTCCTGTCTACAACGACTGGAGAATCGAGACCTGTTTATGGAGGTGTGTACACGATTGGAGGCTTCGGCGAGGGATATTTTTATCCAACGTGGGTGGCAGCATGATCTTAGGATTGGACCACCTTCAGTTTAGGCGTTATACAGATCGCATTATCCTTGTATATCGCCTTATTCTTTTATTTTGCCTTGGTGTGAGAATTTTGTTGGCTGTGTGCATCTTATTTATGCAGAGATCGGGTGTAATGCTTAAACCTTTTAAATAATAAAGCGCCCCTTTTCGAAGAAAGCCGGGTATTTTACTCGGCTTATACATAAACCGAGTTTAAACAGGCGTAAGCCGAGTGTATTAGATACACGGCTTATAAGTTTTTCCTGTAGTGTCCACACGCCCTCCAACGACGCTAGACGCATCACTGGGATGGGGACTAGGCGGGGAGGACCTTATTCCATCTTCAAGAAACTGTCGCTACCTCTTCTTCTTGAACGTAGCACAAAGCCTAACAAAACTCAGAAAAACACCTAAAAACGAAGCCCTCCCGCCAGCAAGGGTTGGGATACAGCACGCCTCCATGGTCCAAAGACCATAGGAGGCGAGGTGGACCGCCGACACCGCCGACAAGAGGCAGAGAAACACTAGATGAGGGTTCTCATGAGGGGAGCGAAGGGGTATTCACAGTCTTGGTTTGTTTTCTATTAAGATAAGTCTATATTATTATTTATTTAAGATCAAACAGAAAAATGATAAAACAAGTACAACGCCCCTTTTTGATATCAAGAGACTTTATTCCTCAAATAATGGAAAGATCGTTTACAAGGGAAGATTAAATAAAGTCAGGGGTAGCATCCCAAACACAAAAGGTACAGGAGTTTAAAGCATATTTTGCTATAGTATTCGCCACCTCATTGGCTTCTCTAAAACAATGTGAGAAATTAACTTGGCCAAATTCCTTCATCAGTTGTTTACTCTCCATCATCACTAGAACGGAAGGTCCTGCATAATCGTTCTCACCTTTCATGGCATCAACAGTAAAAGAGCTATTAGATTCAATTATCAGCTTGCTACAGCCAATGCTCGTCGCCAAATAGAATCCATTTCCGATCGTAGTCATTTCCGCCGAGTCTATATTCGGAACGTGAAGCATGAGCCATGAGGCAGCCGCAATAAAATTACCATTCTCATCTCGGGCCACTGCGCCAGAAGCTCCTGATAATGTTTCAGCGACGAATGAAGCATCAACATTTATTTTAACAAATCCTTTGGATGGCTTCTTTCACATCTGATCCAGTTTACGCTTTCAAGGAGATCAAATGGTATCAAGGTTCAAAGGCACAATTTCTGGTCCAAGGCGACCACAATACGAAACACTTCCATTTGTTGGCCAATGGCAAACATAGCAAGGAACGTAATTTCATGCTAAACAAGGATGAGGGCCAAATTGAGGGGACGAGCCTTCAAACATTACATCACTAATTATTACAAGATTTGTTTTTTGGACCTGCAGTCAAAAGTAATTTCTCTCAAGACAAGTCATTCATAGATGACATCCCGCAACTCTTAGGCAGAAAATGAGTTTTTAATAGCTCTGTTCTCTGAAAATAAAAATTGGGATGATGTCTTTCATACCAAACATAACAAAGCTCTTGAGCCGGATGGCTTCTTGGCCAAATTTTATCAAGCTTTTCAGATGTGGTTAAGGGGGTGTCGTACAATTTTAACCAACTGCAATTAGAAAACCTTAACATCGCTCATTTAAACTTCATTGAAATTATCTTACTACCTAAAATCAAGGATCCGGATCGGATACAAAAATTTTATCCATAACGTAATACATTTACGGAAACACTAACATTCACGCATGCGGGCGTTTGCATCTCGCCCATACGCATGGATCCGCGTCCGTTTATGGGTACATGAATCTTGACATGTTTGTGGTGTCACATAGAATTGGGCTGGTGTGTGGGCATTCACTCGGTCGCCCACATGTCTGTTTCACCACACGGAGGGGTCGGTGTCTGGGCGTTTAGCAGTTCGTCCACACGTCAGTTTTCACTCACGCACAAGAGCTGGTATGTGGGCATTTGTCATATCGGCCCACATGCTCGTCTCTTCTCCCACACCCAAGCTGCCAGTTGTCATGTGTTTTGTAGTGTACATGGCAACTACCCTAGTGTGCTTGTAAGCAGATAACAACTCTTTTTTTTTACCCAAACATGTCAGTTGCCATATGTTTTGCAGTACACGACAACTGGCCTAGTGTGCTTGTAAGCAGATGGCAACTCTCTCTTTTACCCGAACATGTTGTTTTGCCATGTCTCTTTTGTAGCAACCTCTAAAGTTTTCAAATCATGGCAACTACAGTAAACCAGATCATACATGGCAACAGCTGCAGTTGTCCAAAATGGCATCTGACACTTGACCTGAGATGGCAACTGCAGTTGAGCAACCATGTCAACTGCAGTTGTCCGACATGGCAACTGTAGTTCAGCAACATGGCAACTGCAGGTAAACGGACATTGAAGAGGGTCCGGACCATGACAACTGCGGGGACGCGTGGTGACTGTCACGCTGGGCGTGCGGGACCGTGAGGTAGGTGGCTGAGAGAGATCGTGTGGGTGTTATACATTTCGCCCACACATAGGCATGTGAGAGAGACCGCAAGGAGAAAAATGCGTGTGGGCGCTAAATTGTTTTGCCCACACATAAACGTGTGGACTGATTCTCTTACACACCACACAAAACGTGTGGACAGACCTCTTAACACCCACACGTATAACAGTTATCATCGTCCTACATTTAATATCATATCAAGATTACACTAATGGCCGTAATAATTCACAATTAGTTAGTGTTTTAGGTCCAGTCCAGTTCATGTTTTTTTGGGGGGGTTCCAGTCCAATTCATGTAGTTAAACGTTTCCGTGTATGTACCAAAGGGCGCCCCTATGTCTCGCTTACTGAGAGACAGAGCGAAGCCTCGCATTGGGAGCGCACCAGATGGGCCGGCCCTTTTTTCATATTTTCTTTCTTTTCTTTCTTTTGATTTATACTTACAAATATTCTAAATGACTATATTACAAAAAATACTTTACATAAAAATATTTTAAAAAGATATTAACCAAGCATTTTAAAAGTGGTGAATGTGTATAGAGAATGTTTCACATGTGTACAAAAAATGTATACCAAATATATAGGATGTGTGTGAATAAAAGTTGATTGTCTATTTTAAAATTTTAGTCAAATTTTTTTAAAAAAATCTTATACAAGTATTTTAAAAATGTTGATCAAGCATTTGAAATTTTTTTAATGTGCATAGAAAAAATGTTGACCATGTATCAGAAAAAGATCTTGTATTGTATTCAAAAAAATTTAAACTTGTATTTAAAATTCTTGAATCAAGAATTTGAAAATGTAAAATATGTATAGAAAAAATGTCGACCATTCATTAAAAAAATTAATACTACATGTGAAAAAATGTTAATCAAGAATTTGAAGAATGTTAAATGTGTATATAAACAATGTTGACCATGCGTTAAAAAATGTTATCTTGTATTTGAAAATTTCTAATCAATCATTTGAAAATGTTTAAAAGTGTGTAATGGAAAAATGTTGACCTTGTATTAAAAAATGTTAATCTTGTATTTTAAAAATATTAATCAAGCATTTGAAAATGTTTAAATGTGTGTTTAGAAAAAATGTTGACCATGTATTAAAAAATGTTAATCTTGTATTTGAAAAATACTAATCAAGCATATAATTTAAAAAAAAATTGTATGAAACAAATGTTGACCATGTATTCAAAGCATTAAATGTGTATTAGAAAAATATTTTTGAAGTATAAAAAAATGGAGAATGAAAACTAAAAGAAACAAAGAAAAACGAAATAAGAAATAAAACCGATAAACACAATGAAAAAACAAAGACAAACGAAAAGAACAAAAAAAACAGAGAAGAAAAAGAAGAGAAAACAAAAATTGAAAAAATAATAAAACAGAAGAAACAGAAAGAAAATAAAAAAACAGTGAAAATAAAGAAAGAAACAAAGAAAAACCGGTGAAAAAAGAATGACAATACAACAACAAAAAGACCCAGAAAAACCAGTGCAAAACTAGTTCTTTTACCCTCAACTATGTCGCGCCATAGTAGTTTATACGAAAGTGAAGCTAGTTAGTGGCTAGCAGCGTTGCTTGTCAGCCAGGATCGAATCCAGGTTTCTCACCTTTTTCTTCTCCCTTTATTTTAAACATGTGTTAATGGGTTAGCCCAGTAGCTACAGTGCGAGGCATTTGCTTCAGCGAGATGGAACTAGCACTTTCATGAAGCGAGATATAGTCACCGTGTGTACCAATGCCCAACTAAACAAGCCCATGATCAGGTCATCGTGGCTAAGCATATTTTTCCATCTCGTTGCCCCATGACCTAGCGCCGCACGTCGTCTCGGATTGGGTCGGCTGATCGACGTGGTGGTTTTTCGCTTCATTTGCGTATGACTGGCCGCCACCGTCGTCCATCGATTGCCAGTCACCGGGCTGTAGGAGACACACACACACGGCCGGCTGTTGGGTTTCTACTTTCTAGTGTGCTACGGTGTTAATCATGGCTGCTCTATCTCGATTGCTTCTGCGGAGGTGTTTCTCAAGTTCACCACTGCGTCTACTTGATCTGCGCTCTAAATCTAAAGGTAAATCGATGAGGTAATTGCACCAGTGGTGTCTAAATTTATCATGGATGTTCAGTTTAGTGCATGAACTTGAAAAATACGCCGAGCTGGTTCTAAAACTTAACAGACATGTGCAAATCTACGTTGCACCGATACGGCGATACGAGTACGGCAATACGGGATACGGCAATTTCTAGAAACAGCAATATGCGATACGTCGAGTATATATAAATAATTAACAAAAATGACATGTAATAGAAACCAACATAACAAAATGTCCTCGACTCCATTAGTTGCCTGATTGCCTCCAAGCCTCTTTTCTTTTGTCTTGAATGATCCAGGTCCTCAACTCCTCATGGTGTATGCAAAATAGAAAATACATCAACAAGCAGCAACATCAGCTAGCAATTTTATCCAACAAACAGCAACAAGCAGCAGTAGATAGAAGTGATAGCCTCCTTTGTGCAGCTATTTCTCTCGATGTACTAGTACTACGGACGCCCGCAAGCACAGCCAAGCAAGAATACAGCAAGCACAGCCAAGCAAGAATCCAGCGAGCAGGCAAGCATACATCAAGCACACGGCAAGCACACATCAGACATCACTCGGTGCTCGGGGAAATTGCCTTTGCGACGACGGCGCAGAAGACTCGAGGAGGAGAGGCAATTCCAGGCGGTGGGTGCAGCGGCGGCGAGCCACTCCAGGCGGCGGAGGCGACGACGGCGAGCCACTGCACGTGGCGGAGGCGGCGAGTAGCCCTCGAGCCCTTCCTCATGCAGAAAGAGAGATTAGGTTTAGGTGGTCGTAGGCTATCGGGCTCGCTCGGCCGCCTCGCCGTGTCCCAGGCGTGTCCCGAACGTGTCGCTACCGTATCAGCATTATTTTTTCTTTTCTTTTAAATAAAAAAACACAATACTTCTTTGATATGCATATCCAAGCCGTATCGGCCGTATCGGCGTATCGGAGCCGTCCGAAACGGCGATACGGCACTTTCCTGGCGTATCGGTGCTACATAGGTGCAAATACGATGCTAATCTCACATGTAGACGTATAGTGTGCTCACATGGCACTGTATTTGGCTGACATGGCATGGAGCCTGCTTGTAGCAACGAAACATTATCACTCTAATAAAATATATAACTCTATGGTTAGTGGGTCCCTTCTGTCAGTATAGAAGGAAAAATAAATTTTTAAAAGTTACACGAACAAAGTCGTGCGACCTGAAGATCCTGCGAGCAAAAGCTTCAAGACAAGCCATGCCGACCAGTACACCAGTTATGCTTCTACGAAAACTTTGCCTCGTCCTGCTTATTAATATTTTTTTGAGAAAAACTTATAAATGAATTATAAACGCAAAGGCTTGTGGTGCTTAGATGGGCTGCAGCCAGTGGCTCATTTAGCACATGTTAACTTAAAAAAAATTGTAAAACACATCTAAATTATAGTCATAATAATAAATATTAGATCCAAATGTCATGTCTTATTAATAGTTGACTTGTGTATAAAAATGTTTGTATTCACTAATTTTTTTTAAAAAACATTTATTGAACATTCTTAGAGAATCCATGACTGTATATTTTAAATGTTTGTATACTAAAGATTTCATAAAAATCATATCTTATATTCCAAACAGTATTTTCTATATAATAAGTGAATATATTTAAAATTACAGGAACATTTTTAGTGTATTATTTTATAACATACCTCTATATATTTATTTTGTGTACCATGAGGTTATTTTGTTTTATTATTTATAGATTTTTCAAAACAATACATGCACACAAATATTTGTATACCATGAGTTAATTATTAATAAAACACAAATATTCGTATACCATGAGTTAATTATTAATAAAACACGAATATTCGTATACCATGAGGTAATTATTAATAACACACGAATATTTTAATCTAATTATTTTTATTTTTATTATTATTTACGAACTTTTTAAAAAATTAACATGTGCTAAATGGGCCACTGGCTGCAGCACGTTTATGCTTTTATATTACAAATCAATAATGTAAGAGTGGTTAGAGCCCTGCAACCAGGAAGCAGTCAAGCAGCAGGTTGCTCGTTCGAGCTTTGTCAAGCACGATTTTTAATTTCAATTTTCCTTCTGGACTGACAGCCAGGACCCACTAGTCATAGTATTTAAATAATCATTTTTTGCATCGTATAAATCATATTTCGTTATTACAAGTGGACCCATGCCACATCACTTAAATATGGTGCCATGTCAGCACATTATACGTCTACAAATGTGTTTAGCACCATATTTGCATGCGCCAACCAAGTTTTAGAATCAGTTCGGTGTATTTTTCAACTTCAGACACTAAACTGAACATGCAGGGCAAGTTCAAGCACCACCGATGTAATTACCTCTAAATCGATACACAAACTACAACTAGTAGCTAGATCATTTATGTGTAGATTACAATCAACGACATATTTGGCGCAATTTGCAGGCCTAACATACAGCACCAACAATGCCACGATTTGGAAGATGTGGGCCCCTCCGAAGTGCAAATTCTTTGCCTGGTTGGTTCTTCACAACCGAGTGGGGGTGGCCTAACTGTGGCCTTTGCCCCCTCTGCAGACAAGTGCAAGAGTCTGCAGCCCACTTGTTATTTCAATGTCGATTCTCAAGTAGAGTCTGGAACGAGATCATCGTCTAGCTTGGCATTCACGACTACACACCACTGACTTGGCGGAATGAGTATTCGGTTAGAGCTTGCTGGATCAAGGTTGTGGGCGCGTGAGACCAACACAGGAAGGCCCTTGCTTCAGTCATGATGCTGGTTTCATGGGAAATTTTGAAGGAACGAAATGCAAGAATTTTTCGCAACATGGCCGCTCCAACAACGACCGTCATCAGCAGAATCAAGGAGGAAGCCCGCCTCTGGGCGCTTGCTGGAGCCAAGCATTTGAGCCTACTTATGTCGCGAGAGTAGACCTTTTTTTTCTCGCTTTGCGGCTTATGTCTAAACCTTTTTCTTAATTAATGAAAATGGCAAATCTTTTGCCTTGTTTCAAAACAAAAAAAAAACAATCTACTACTAGTTTGGTTTTCTTCATATATGAGAACTAAAGCCAATAGATTAATTCACTAATCAGGTGTGTATCTTTTTAGTTCTCTTTTTCTAATTTCAGTTGCCTAAATTTTTCTTAAATCTGATTCAGTTAAATTTGCACATTAGTTAGCATGCAATTCATTCTTGAAAGTGCAATCTAAGAGCAACTTTAGTCTCTGATTAGTATGTGGGACATGCCAACGCAAAAAGAGAGTGTGCGAGATGTGAGATGAGGATGGTTGGATGTCAATTCAAAGACATAGAAAAATGGTCGAGATAAGAATATGCACTTTCAGACTTTCTGACAAAATTTTGGTACTCCCCCCAGTCCTTTTTACTCCGCATATTAGATTTTTGTCAAGTCAAATTTTATAAAGTTTGACCAAATTTATATCAAAAAGTACAAATATTTACAATACCAAATATATATACTATGAAACTACATTTCATAATGAATCTAACAATGTTGATTTGGCATTATAAACGTTAATATTTCTTTCTATAAGTTTGGTCAAAAGTTGAGATACTTTAACTTCGGACAAATCTTATATGCGGACTAAAAATGACCGGAGGGAGTATGACACAAGAGCACAGGGGATGGAAAACACAAACCATACCCATGTTGGCCTCCGGCACCGTAAAAGGACTCTTCCAAACTGGCAAAGTCAAGAGACCATCATCAGGTTCGCATTTGCACGGCTTGAATTGTCGCCGGCATACCACACCTACCCTCACATATGTTACTGTCAAGAGCCAACGCTCTGCGACTCCCTTGCATCCTGTCTATATCATGTAGCACTACATTTCCTTTTTCCTTTTTCGTTCGTCAAAGCACTGCCAGCAGTATAGTTCGTACGTACAATTTTAGGGCTCTTCTTGTCCTATGCAATAGCGTATGATCTGTACAACAACGGTGATCGACACCGTGACACGAGCGAGACATATGCCAGTGCGCCACAGCCGGAAACATCTCAACCCTACACCGTGACACGTGGCCCACTCACTAACAGGAGAAAGCAATCACCTCCCTTCCTCGATGGTGCTGATGGTCACGTCGTTGGTGCTGCACGATCCGGTGAAGTGCGTGGACCGTGTCCGCGCCCCAGACCCGCCGGCGCCGTCCTCCTCATCGTCGCTGGTGACCCTGAGGTGGAAATGCGGGGGCCGCCTCGGGTCCGGCAGCGGCACCCCGTCGTTCCCCAGCATCGCCGTCACGTCGGTCATCGTCGGCCGGTCCATGGCGTTGTCCTGCACGCAGAGCAGCGCCACCTTGACGCACCGCATGATGTCCGCCACCTCGCTGCAGTGGCCCAGCGTCGGGTCGACCAGCTCGAACGCTCTCCCATCCCTCCACAGCTGCCATGCCTGTCGTCCAAAATCATACGGCGCAATTAGTTAATGGGGTTCTGCAGACCGTTGCTGTCAGTGGCTTACGTTGCTGATGTGAACACTAGGAGCGACGTTTTTGACCATATTGGTAACGGATAAGCCGCTCGTTTTGTATTTAGTCTTGGAACAAGAAGAGCTAGGGTTTTAGAAATGTCTAAGCTCGTCGGAAGCGTGTGGTCTGTTCTAGTTAACTCATGCAACTAAAAAATTCAGCAGAAGCTTACGTAGCCGAGGAGGTTGACGAATTCTCCGTAGTGCTGGCCGTGGCCGCTGCTGTTCCTCTTGCCGCTCACTATCTCCAGCAGCAACACGCCGAAGCTGAAGACGTCAGACTTGACCGAGAAGAGGCCCTCCGAAGCATACTCAGGTGCCATGTAACCGCTGCGGCACAACACAAAACGTGGAGCATTAGTATATATACTATAATCCAGTCAGCACGCCGCTGCATTAATTCGGTATTCATCAGGGTTTGCCTGTTAAAAATGGGTAAAAAAGTTTGATCAGTTTTATTTTTTCTCTTACTAGGTGCCGACGACCCTGTTGGTGTTGGCCTCCGTCATGTTGGAGCCGAAGATCCTGGCCATGCCGAAGTCGGAGATCTTGGGGTTGAGGTCCTTGTCCAGCAGTATGTTGCTGGCCTTCATGTCCCGATGGATGATCCGCACCCGGGAGTGCTTGTGCAGGTATAGGAGCCCCTGCGCGATCCCTTCCATTATGTGCCGCCGCTTCTGCCAGTCCAGCAACGGACCTCGCTCTTGGTCTGCATTGCAAAAAGTTACCATATCATATCAGCTTTTTTCCTACTGGTGGTAGCATTCACGGGAAGAACTGAAGATGGTCTTAAGAAAAGCTTCTGCACGTAGTAATTTACCGAAGATGAAGAAGTCTAGGCTTCGGTTGGGCAGGTACTCGTAGACCAGCATCTTCTCCTCCTCCTGCACGCAGCAGCCCACGAGCTTGACGAGGTTCGTGTGCTGCAGCTTGGCGATGAGCTGGATCTCGTTCTTGAACTCCACAAGCCCCTGCCCGGACTGCGCCGCCAGCCTCTTCACCGCCACCTCGGCTCCGTCAGAAAACTTTCCCTGCAAAGAAACAAAATGACAACAAAAAAAATTAGCGTTTGATCGATCAACCGATTGCATTATTACATGGTTAAATGGCGTATCCGCTTGCCTTGTAAACCGGACCGAAGCCGCCTTGTCCGAGCTTGTTCTCGTCGGAGAAGTTGTCCGTGGCAGCGGCGAGCTCAGGGAAGTCGTACAAGGTGAACTCTGAGCTGCTCTCTTCGATCTTCCACAGCTTCAGCGCCTCCTCTGTCTTCGAGTTGTTCCTCTTATGACCTTGTTCTAATTTCGTGTTTCCTGAATTGATTGTATTTGCAGGTAGTGCATGAGTTAAAATGGTGCCGAGAAAAAGCACGGAATATTGTTGCAACGTGTTGTCTTGGCCTTACCAGCTCCTTTTCTTAGTCTTCTGATGAGGAGAAGGCAGCCAACCAACATAGAACAGAACACCGTAACGGACACGCATAAAACGATTATTAGGGTCTGCCTGTGCTTGCTTCCTGAGCGATACAAAGCAAAATATATAGGAGTATGAAACAATAGTATAACTAATAAAAATCAAAAAATAGTTAAACAAATTAAGTACAGCTAGTTCTTCATGTTTTTATGGCTCTTGAAATAAATAAAAAAGGATGTACACAGTACGCTCTCCCTTACCATTGCTTTCTGTTGGTGAAGATGAGCCACCGGGTGTGCCGATCCTGACGTTGGCCATGCCGTCGTAGAACTGGTAGCCTTCATAGCGAATATTGCACCGGACGCCGACGATGCGGCCGCCCTCGCGGCCGTCGTACCACTGGCGGGTCTGCTCCTGGAGGCCCTGGAAGCAGTGCCAGCACTGCCCCGGGGAGAGGTCCGGCGTGCACTGCGCCAGGCCGTACACCGTGGGCAGCTGCGGGTTGATGTACATGACGGCGCTGGCAAACCGGCGCACCGACGAGTTGTACGCGCCGTACATGGACATCTCCCCGAACAGCGTGCCGACCAGGGACAGGAAGAAGCTCCGGGACGTGGCGTTCCGGCTGTCCCACGCGGCGTACGTCGACCCGTTCACGTCCATGCCGTTGATCACCGGGCTGTTGTCGTCCGGCCGCGCCAGGAAGTCCTCGCCGGAGTAGCGGAGGGTGCAGAGGTCGTGGTAGAACGTGGCGTCCCTCTCGCCGGCGCAGAGCGCCCGCAGCTGCGTGAACGCGTTGTCGAGGCAGCCGGAGCACGCCCTGGCGTCCGTGATGTCGCCGCGGCAGAGCGCGAGGGCGAAGACCTTGTCGGGGGAGGCGCCGATGGCCGCCGAGGCGTAGAGGGACGGAGAGGTGGAGGCGTCGGCGGGGAGCTCGGCGGTGAGGCGCGCGAGGTTGGCCCCGAAGGCGTCACGCGCCGTGTAGTTGCCGGTGGTGCCATTGCACGAGTACTCCGAGTAGGCGGCGGCGGCGATGGCGCGTGGCTTCAGGAAGAGGAGGAGGTGGAGGAGGAGGCAGGGCAGGACGCCAGCCATGCCGGCCTCTTTCATTTTTCTGATGGTAGTTCCCCGTAGCTTGTTGCTCTCGTTTTAAAATTTAAACGGGTTGGCAAAGTCAAAGGCTGCAACAAGATGGTGGTTGGTTGCTGTCAATTGTTCTCTCCGATTTTTCTGCGAGGGTTCCTTGGGTCTAATTGGCCGGGTTGACAGTCGACAGGAAGGTTGCAACAAAAGAAAACTTCTCTTGATAGTGCGGCAGAAAGGAAGCAAAATTCGTCAGGTAGCAAGAATTTGATTACGCAGATAGCAATTGACGAGCATTCGTTTTTACCCTGCACGTGTAAATACCAACGACCCCGCTGCGACCTGGAACAACCATGCTGAGCCGAGATGAAACACAATTATTTGTACTAGTATATATCTTGGTCTGCGTCTCAGCGTGTGAAACGATCGTGCGCCCGGTTGATGTGCACCAGATACATAGTCCAAAGGTTACTGTCCGATGACGGCTTCGATGGACGCATCACACTAATCATATCTACCAGAATGCTTTTCGCTGACGACTTTGAAGCTATTACTGCAGGCTGGCCTGTTTTCAAAACCGTACTTGCTTCTAGTTTCTACCTAGTTCAGAGAAAATCAATGAACTACACCCGAAAAGAGTTGTAGTGCTATCTGCCATTTCCTAGCCTTTTTGACCCGTCAATTCACTTCTCATAAGCCACTTGTTAGTTGCCTATGTGTCAGCCCCGCTGACATAGCTGTGACACTGGGCAGGGTCACTGCCAAGGAGGGCCCACGCCTCGACGACAACTCACGACCAAGATGCAAGTAATGTGTGAATCTTCGCTACGGCGGGCCGGACTGGGCCAATCACATCACCCTGAGCCCAGGCAATACCTAAGGGAGAGCAGGAAGGAAGGACAGGCATCCGCGTAGGATCAAACAACGACGGTTGTCTCCCCTACCAACCCAAAATGCCCTGTTCTTCGCTTATCTCCAATTCCTTGTAATCGAGACCTAGAACTATGATTCGATGATCAAGTGAGTGTAGATCGTGTGTACCTCATATGTATCCTAACATCTGGTATCAGTCAATCGTGTGTGCGCGTTGGTTTTCTTCGACAACATACTAGTCTTCGGTAAAACATTTGAGGCACACATTGAGCACCTGACGCCACCATGAGAGACGAGAGGGAGGTGGAAACACGGCCGCCTGAGGCGGCCGGTCTTTCGCCGCCGCCGCCGCCCCATTCCTCGATAGGGGGGTGGGGGTGAAGGAAATATGCCCTAGAGGCAATAATAAAGTTATTATTTATTTCCTTATATCATGATAAATGTTTATTATTCATTCAAGAATTGTATTAACCGAAAACATGATACATGTGTGAATACATAGACAAACAGAGTGTCACTAGTATGCCTCTACTTGACTAGCTCGTTAATCAAAGATGGTTATGTTTCCTAGCCATAGACAAAGAGTTGTCATTTGATTAACGGGATCACATCATTAGGAGAATGATGTGATTGACTTGACCCATTCCGTTAGCTTAGCACTTGATCATTTAGTTTGTTGCTATTGCTTTCTTCATGACTTATACATGTTCCTATGATTATGAGATTATGCAACTCCCGTTTACCGGAGGAACACTTTGTGTGCTACCAAACGTCACAACGTAACTGGGTGATTATAAAGGTGCTCTATAGGTGTCTCCAAAGGTACTTGTTGGGCTGGCGTATTTCGAGATTAGGATTTGTCACTCCGATTGTCGGAGAGATATCTCTGGGCCCACTCGGTAATGCACATCACTATAAGCCTTGCAAGCAATGCAACTAATGAGTGAGTTGCGGGATGATATATTACGGAACGAGTAAAGAGACTTGCCGGTAACGAGATTGAACTAGGTATTGAGATACCGACGATCAAATCTTGGGCAATAGTAACATACCGACGACAAAGGGAACAACATATGTTGTTATGCGGTTTGACCGATAAAGATCTTCGTAGAATATGTAGGAGCCAATATGAGCATCCAGGTTCCGCTATTGTTTATTGACCGGAGACGTGTCTCGGTCATGTCTACATAGTTCTCGAACCCGTAGGGTCCGCACGCTTAAAGTTAGATGACGATTATATTATGAGTTTATATGTTTTGATGTACCAAAGGTAGTTCGGAGTCCTGGATGTGATCACGGACATGACGAGGAGTCTCGAAATGGTCGAGACGTAAAGATCGATATATTGGACGACTATGTTTGGACACCGGAAAGGTTCCGGAAGGTTTCAGACATTTATCGGAGTAACGGGGGTTACCGGACCCCCCCCCCCCGGGAACTAATGGGCCTTGTTGGGCCTTAGTGGAGAGAGAGAGGGGCCGGCCAGGGCAAGAGAGGCGCGCCCCTCCCCTTGAGTCCGAATAGGACAAGGAAAGGGGGGGGGGCGCCCCCATTGCCTTTCCCCTCTCCCACTCCTTCCTTCCCCCTCCTTCTTGGATTAGGAAAGGAAGGGGCAAACCTACTTGGAGTAGGTTTCCCCCTCCTAGGGCGCGCCACCCCCTTGGCCTGCCCTCTCCTCCTCCCCTTTATATATGGAGGAGGGGGCACCCCATAGACACAATAATTGATCTCTTGATCTCTTAGCCTTGTGCGGTGCCCCCCTCCACCATAATCCACCTCGATCATATCGTAGCGCTGCTTAGGCGAAGCCCTGCGTCGGTAGAACATCATCATCATCACCACGCCGTCGTGCTGACGAAACTCTCCCTCAACACTCGGCTGGATTGGAGTTCGAGGGACGTCATCGAGTTGAACGTGTACAGAACTCGGAGATGCCGTGCGTTCGGTACTTGATCGGTCGGATCGTGAAGACGTACAACTACATCAACCGCGTTATGCTAACACTTCCGCTTTCGGTCTACGAGGGTACGTGGACACACTCTCCCCTCTCGTTGCTATGCATAACCGTGATCTTGCGTGTGTGTAGGATTTTTTTTTGAAATTATTACGTTCCCCAACAGTGGCATCCGAGCCAGGTTTTATGCATAGGTGTCATATGCACGAGTAGAACACAAGTGAGTTGTGGGCGATACAAGTCATACTGCTTACTAGCATGTCATACTTTGGTTCGGCGGTATTGTTGGATGAAGCGGCCCGGACCGACATTACGCGTACGCTTACGCGAGACTGGTTCTA